>NW_026859330.1:0-202513 GCF_026571515.1 Ruditapes philippinarum
CAAACTAGTTTTTGAGGTAAGAACCAGTATCAACTTTCTATATACGCGATACAAATTCTTCTTTTCATACGACATACGTCCAGAATATAAAAATGATAAGGATGTCTTATCTTACTGAAATACTAGATACCTTCATTACAAATTCAAAGCGATAAAAATAGTTTGCAAAAGAATTACGATTTCTTCAGTTTAATATCTTTTCGACAGCTTATATTTTCCACTAACCACTAATTTCTAAGAAACCATAGACATATTCAATATATGCGATGGAATTCTTCTTTTGAGTCGACCCTAGTACGGAATAGATTAAACATAATTATGTATTTACTTCCTGAGTATAATATAGCAATCTATTATCTATAAGTAGGTATACAAAGATTATAAATATGAAGATTCAAATATCCAGTAATGTATTACTGTATCACCAAACTCATGGCTGAAAGCCAGGAGAACAAGTGGTTAACTGTAGCATTTGTGAAACAGAAAGCGGAAAAAATGTATAAAATAAACATTCTATATTTAGACTTCACGTTTTTCATATGACTAAGAACAATAAACTGATAAAAGTATCTAACTAAGATAAGATTTTTAGGTACAAATTGAAAACACGCAAAACATCATTTGATTATCTTGAACGATTTCTACGATTTAATAATTTGTTCGACATAAGTATGCAATTATTCAAAGTAAATGTATACATGTATGCTGGAAGAAGCATTATTGCCTTCATTTAAGCTGATACCATAAATGGTTTATATTTCGTATTCATTAGAATTTTCATTTATAGAAATGAAGAAAGTTTCTGCTATAGCTAATTGCTTAGTACTCAATGACACATTCATTGAATTCGACTCAAGACCTGAAAATATCAAACCTGAACATTGTTTTTATATTCCCGAGTATCATACAGCAGTGTGGTCTTTATTAAGAATTACACATTGAGCATAAATACAAAGAAACAAATATCCAGCAAAGTATAACCACATAATAAAACTCATAGATGACCACACAAACAAATGTTTAACATCGTCATGTATGTGTTTAAGAGGATGCAAAAATACTTTATGAAATAAACATTCTGTATATCCACTGAAACCTTTTCATAAAAAGTTTTAGAACAATCAGATCATCCAAGATGCGTTAGCTATTTAACTAATTATAACATGTAAACACTTAGATATATCTCCAAGTAAATATATACATGTATGCTGGAAAAGAGGATGCAAAAATACTTTATGAAATGAACATTCTGTATATCCACTGGCAGCTTTTTATGTAAATAGTTTAAGAACAATTAGAGCATTCAATATATTCGATAAAATTCTTCTTTGAGTCGACCTTAGTACGATAATTATATTAAACATAATCATGTATTTCCTTTCTAGTCTATTATCTAAAAGTAGGTATACAAAGATTATAAATATAAAGAGACAAATATCCAGAAATGCATTACTGTTTATCAAAACTCCTTGCTGAAAGCCATGAGAAACAATTGGTTATTTACTGAAACATTTGTTAAACAGAAAGCGGAAAATACTGTAAAAATGAACATTCTATATCTAGACTTAACGCTTCTTATAAGACTAGGAACAATATACTGATAAAAGTGATTTACATCATGCTGAATTAAGATAAACAATTTTAGGCACAACTATTGCAAACATGCAGAACCACCTTTTGACTGTCTCTAAAGACTTCTCATAATGTGATCTTTTAAATTTCAGCTAGATAGAAAAATCCCTTGAAACCATATATCTTACATTCATCAGACCTTTATTAGAGTATGCAGACGTATTATATGACAATTGTACCCAATATGAAAAAACAGAACTAGACAAAATCCAAAATGAAGCAGCTCGAATCGTTTCTGGGGCTACAAAACTCGAAGAAAAAATCACAAGCTAATACTTTTTTACAAGGTGATTCACGATCTCACACCAAATTATCTTTCGTCTGTAGTCCCGCCATCCGTAGAACATACTTCAAGATATAACTTACGTAATGCCGAGGACATCCAAACCGTATACACAAGAACAACGCTTTATGAAAATTCCTTTTTGCCGTCCGTAATACGGGACTAGAATGAACTTTCCTCTGAAATTCGAAATTCTGCACCACTATCATCTTTTAAATAAAAATTGAAACATAATCTAAAATGTCCAAATTATTTTTTACATTGGGAATAGAAAACTGCAAGTTCGACATACACGGCTTCGCACCGGATGTAGTTCACTTAATCACCATCTTTTCAGAAAAAACATTTCTCAGTCAGAACTATGTAGCTGTGGTCTTAGTGAACTTACACACCATTTCTTTTTTATTTGCCCACTTTATAATGGAATAAGAGAAAGTTTCATGAACACCTTATCAAACTACTGTACTATAACGTTGCACACACTTCGACATGGTGACTGTAACGTGATTGATAATCCTAACTGTAATATTTTTCGTACTGTTCAAGATTATATCAGCAAAAGCAAGCGATTTACTGAAGATACCCTTCTTTTATCAATGCCATACTGTTAGTGTCGTCTTGAAATATCTTCTTTTCTTTGCTATCTTATTTCTTCTTTTCCTCTCTTTTTTAGATAGTTGATTATTTGACAAAACCTTCTTCTAACCAACTACGAACTCATATGTTTTGTATATAATATAAAATTCATTCTAATTACATAATTACTCATTGTACTTTCAAGCATATCCATGTACATACATATACACACTGCCAATATTTAGCAAATAAAAACTAGGATAAGACCTATATAAACATCAGCTTTCGGTTCTGATCCTTATTCATTCAGTTCATGTGTTGTAAAGTTCTGTTTGTAAATTGTAAATGTGTATACTTGTTTGAAATAAACTATGTTTAAACTAAAGACTTCTACGATTTAATAATTTGTTCGATATTATTCAAAGTAAATTTAATGTATACATGTATGCTGGAAGAAGTATATTAAATTGCTTTCATCTAAGCTTATACCATTTATATCATTAGTATTTTATATTCTGTATTAATTCGAAATTATCATTCATAGAAATTGATAAATTTTCCGCTAAGAGCTTATTGTCAAGTACTCAAAAAAATCGAGTCAAGTATAGACAATATTAAATATGAATGTGTCTTATATTACTGAGTAATCATACAGCAGTGCATTCTTTATTAACAATTATACAATGAGCATAAAGCAATGTATAACCGCATGATCAAACTCCTAGATGACCATCCATACAAAACAAGTGTGTATGTGTTTAAGAGAATATGAAAATAACTTTATGTATGGACATTCTGTATATCGACTGAAAGCTTTCCTTATTAACAGTAATGTTTAAGAACAATGAGAGTATCCAAGACGCTAAAACCAATTAATTAATTCGAACATGTAAAGACTGAATTTAGTATCGTATTATTTACTGATCGATAACATGTACTATTTTTTTAATTAACCATTTTCTTTTTCAATATCTTCGATATGAAAATGGACCAAAACCAACAAAATTAGATATTAATTCGACTAAAGTCTAGAAAATATTGAATATGAACGATACAAATTCTTCTTTTTATACGACCTATGTCTGCAATATATAACTGACCAACATGTCTTATTTTGCTGAGATATGACATAATTTCTTTACAAATTGAAAGCGATAAATAATAGTTTGCGAAAGAATTACATTTTGCGGGTTAAGTATCTTTCCGACAGCTTATATTTTCCACTAGCAGTAATTTCCAAGTTTCCATTGATACATTCACTATATATGATAATAAGTCTTCTTTGAAGTAAACCTGATTAAGAAATATAATAAACGTAATTAATATATTAAACATAATCATGTATTTCTTTCCTGAGTATAATATAGCAGTGTATTCTAAAAAAAATCCATTAATTTATTTAACGTGTAACAAAAATCCAGGCTTATTGCAATGGCAAACAAGTGCCTAACTTGAACATGATTGAGTTTATAAGAACGCGAAAAAATCTTTTTAAAATGAACATTCCATATTTTGACTGAACGATTTTTTTATGACTTGGTACAATAAACAAATTTAAGTTACTAAAACGAATGCTGAATTCACATTCGTTACATTTATTGCAAATTACAAAACATGCAAACTATCTTTTGACAAGCTTTAACGACTTCTGCGATTAAATCATTTTTATCATAAGTCTACTATTACTCAAAGTAGATATATATATATATGCTGGAAAAAGCAAAATTGCTTGCATCTTATTTGATACTATTCATAACATTTATAAAAAAATATATTTTGTGACCATTGAAATTTTCATTTATGTATATATATGGACAGATTTTGCGCTAAGTGCTTATCTCTAAGTACTCTGTGACACATTCAATAAATTCGACTAAAGTCTAGAAAAAACTGAATATGTCTTATATTCCTGAGTATCATACAGCAGTCCGTTCTTGTTTAACAATAATACATACGTACATGCAGACATGCATACATATACATATATACAAGCACACACGCACGCACGCTCACGCACGCACGCACGCACGCACACACACACACGCACACGCACGCACACACACGCACACACACACACACATACATACATGAGCATAAATACATAGACATAAATATCTGGCAATGTATCCGCATAATAAATATTCTAGATGACCACACAAATAAGTGCATAATATCAACCTGTATGTGTTTAAGAAATTGCAAATAATACTTTAAAAATGAACATTTGTATTTTAGCTTATGAATAGTTTAAGGACAATCCGAGCATCCAATGTACTAAATCGAACATTCAGACTAGACACTATGTAATTTACTCATCGAAAACTTTCACTTTTTAAGCCCAATATCAATTTCAATATATTCGATACAAATATCTCTTTTGATACGACCTATGTCTTGAATATATAAATTATAAATTATGTTATCTTACTAAGATATAAGATACTTTCTTTACAAATTGAAAGTGATATGAATATCTTGAGGAAGAGTTTTTTTTGGTTTTGTATACTTTCGGCAGCTTATATATTTTTCAACTAACATTCATTCTAAGTGCCCTTTAACACATTTAATATATGCGATAAAAGTCATCTTTTGAGTCGACATATATAAAGAAAATATTATACATAATCATGTACTAGTATTTCCGTCCTGAGTATCATATATCACCTATTTTCTATCGATAAGTATACAAAGATTATCGATACAAAGAAACAAATATCCAGTTATTTATTTACTGACATCATGACTAACGGCCATGACAAACAAGGGGTTACACGGAACCTTTGTGAGTTTAACAAAACACGAAAAAACGTTATAAAATGAACATTAAATACTAAATAAGAGTAATTATTACAAATTGAAACCATGCAAATAATCTTTCGCCTATCTTTAACGACTTCTGCGATATAATGATTTGTTCGACATTAGTCTGCTATTACTCAAAGTAAATATATATCATGTAAGATACATTATTGCTTTTATCTAATCGGAAACTATTCTTAACATATATATTTTGAATTTTGTATTAATCCGAAATTATCATTTATATAAATGGATAAATTTTGCGCTACGAGCTAATTTCTAAGTACCCAGTGACATGTTCAATTAATGCGACTCAAGTCAGGAAAATATTAAATATGAACATATCTTTTATCCCTGAATATCATACTGCAGTCCGTTCTTAAATAACAATCATACAATGAGCATAAATACAAATGTATTACCAAATATGTCTTGAATATCACTTTGATACACATATCTTATCTTACTGAGATATAAGGTACTTTCTTTACAAATTCAAATCGATCAAAATAGTTTGCTGAAGTATTACTATTTCTTGGGTATAGTATTTTTTCGCGACAGGATACATCTTTTCCACTTAGCACTCATTTCTAAGTTACCATCGACACATTCAATATATGTGATAAAAATTCTTCTTTTGAGTCGACATTAGTACAGAATATATTAAACACTATAATGAAACATAATCATGTATTTACTTCCTGAGTATCATATAGCAGTATATTATCTATGAGAAGGTATATAAATATTATATAAATATAAAGAGTCAAATATCCAATAATGTATTACTGTATAACCAAACTCATGGCTGAAAGCCACGAGAAACAAGTGGTTAACAGCAGAAAGCGGAAAATACTGTATAAAATAAACATTCTATATCTAGACTTCACGTATTTCATATGACTAAGAACAATAAACTGATAAAAGTATCTAACACCAATGCTGAATTAAGATAAGATTTTTAGGTACAAATTGAAAACACGCAAAACATCTTTTGATTATCTTGAACGACTTCTACGATTTAACAATTTGTTCGACATAAGTCTGCTATTACTCAAAGTAAATGTATACAAGTATGCTGGAAGGATCATTATTGCTTTCTTAACTGATACCATTTATATCATAAGTATTTTATATTCCGGTATTCGAAATTATCATTCATAGAAATGAATTATCGAGCTTAATGTCAGTACTCAGTGACACATTCAACAAATTCGACTCAAGTATGGAACATATTATATATGTTTCTCAAGGGGGTCATAACATGCGCGCGCATCCTCAAAATTCTGATACTGCAAACACTTTTTCAACCGGTATTTTGAACAAAGATGAGTCATGTAAAGCAATCAGAATATATTTGAATTTAATTTCTTTTGCAAAGAATATGTCCTTACTTCTAGTTTTAGTATTCCATATATCTTGAGACAAGTTTTCCCGTTCTTGTCAGTATTTTGCATTGAATGCGATTTTGATTCTGGATACTGCGTACACCCGGTGATGAAATGCTATAGAAATTGTCTATTTAACTGAAAGTTTCAAACAGCTGGAAGTTAGTTTATTTTCAGTCTTTATTATTTTTCCTTTGTACAATAATTTGTCTTAAAACGATCTATTTACAGGAAATAGACCTTATGATACTGCGTACACTCTCAAAAAATCAAGATATTGCGTACACATTTATGTGTTATTGATTCTGCCTACACTTTCTTCGAAGCAGTCTATCAAATGGATAACAGTGGCGAACAAAAATAAAATAATAAAAAGCAAATTAAAATAAAAATTCAAATCTTGTGATAAAGTATGCTGCCTAAAAAAGTACATCCTAAATAATATTTTAAATATTTTTCTTAAAATTTGTTCACTCTTTTATGTAACACTCTAAACTGATAAATTTCTTTCGTACATTGCATTTTAAGATAACAAACAAAATCAAGATGTTTTTTCCATTCCAACACGTCAAGAAAAACTATAGTTCGACTAAATTGGTGGTGGTTAACTTTGTTCTTGCACCAGTGTTTCTTATATTAAAGTTCTGTAGAGGCTTTTTAGTCAGTTGAGGCACTCGTTCAATATACACTCTTTATCTCTTACCAATGTTGCTTTTGTGTCTCCGTAAAATTTGTTATGCGCGGTCGTGAATATATATTGACGTGATGTCCTATGCGTTATGTACACACGACCGCGCAATCCCATTTTTTACAAAGATGTAAAAGCGACACGGGTGTGTGATTAACAGAGTTTATCACACAACCGTGCCGATTTTGCGACTTCGTTAAATAGTATTGCACGGTCATGCATATATTTCGTCGTGACATGATTTGCGCTATACAAACATAGTATAAAGACGCGCTAAATTTTCGCGTTATACCATAGGCGCGTCAGTGAAAAAATATTCTTTTTTTAATTTAAACGGTCTTTACGTTGAGTGTGTGATAAAATGAATATTAAATTCGTGTAAGTCCATTACTGAATTCATTGAACTAAATGAATAAAATAATATTATGCTCGCCAGAGGCTCGCATAATATAATAAGTTTATATAAAGAAAATGACACATTCTTTGAATTCGCCTCAAGACCTGAAATGTGCGTTAAAATTCGTCTTTTGAGTCGACCTTTGGACGGAATATAGTAAACATTTACATGTATTACCTTCCAGAGTATCATATAGCAATCTGCTATCAATAAATAGGTATACAAAGATTATTATATACAAAGAAACAAATATCCAGAAATGTATTACTGTATAACAAAACTCCTGACTGACGGCCACAAAACAAGTGGTTAACTGGAACATGTGTTTAACAGAAAGCGGAACATACTGTAAAAAATGAACATTCTATATTTAGACTAGACGCTTTTCATATGGCTAAGAAGAAAAAAACGGATGAATACTAACCAGAACGCTGAATTAAGATAAGAATTTTTAGTTTTAAATAGAAATCATGGAAAAAAACATCTTTTGACTTTTTTAAACGACTTTCACGATTTAATAATTTGTTCGACATTAGTTTGCTATAACTCAAAGTAAATGTATACATGTATGCCTGAAGAAGCATTATTGCTTTCATCTAGGCTGATACTATTTACATCATAAATAATTTATATTTCATATTCATTAGAAATTTTCATTCCTAGAAATGGGATAAAGTTTTTGCTAAAGAGCTAATTGCTTAGTACTCAATGACACATTCATTGAATTCGACTCAAAACTTGAAAATATTAAACCTGGACTTGTTTTTAAATTCCCGAGTATCATAAAGCAGTGTGGTCTTTATTAAGAATTACACAACGAGCATAAATACTAAAAAAAAACAAATATCATGCAAAGTATAACCACATAATTAAACTCATAGATGACCACACAAACAAATGTTTTACATCGTCATGTATGTGTTTAAGAGGATGCAAAAATACTTTATGAAATAAACAGTCTGTACATCCACTGAAACCTTTTTATAAAAAGTTTTAGAACAATCAGATCATCCAAGATATGTAAACTATTTAACTAATTCGAACATGTAAACACTTAGATATAACTCCAAGTAAATATATACATATATGCTGGAAAAGAGGATGCAAAATACTTTTTGAAATGAACATTCTGTATATCCGCAGGCAGCTTTTTATGTAAATAGTTTAAGAATAATTAGAGCGTTCAATATGATAAAACTATTTAACTAATTCGAACATGTAAACATTTAATTCAGACTAGATATCGAAAACGTGCACTATGATTAAAGTAACCAGTATCACTTTCAATATATTCGATACAAATTCTTCTTTTCATACGACCTAAGTCCGGAATATTTAAATGATAAACATTTCTTATGTTACTGAAATACAAGATAATTTCTTTACAAATTGAAAGCAATCAAAATAGTGTGTAAAAGAATTACGATTTCTAGAGTTTATTATCTTTTCGACAGCTTATATTTTCTAGTGCCACTATTTTTCAAGTTACCATAGACACATTCAATATATTCAATAAAATTCTTCTTTGAGTCGACCTTAGTACAATATCTATATAAAACATAATCATGTATTTCCCTTCTGAGTATAATATAGCAGTCTATTATCTATAAGTAGGTATACAAAGATTATAAATATAAAGAGACAAATATCCAGAAATGTATTACTGTATATCAAAACTCCTTGCTGAAAGCCACGAGAAACAAGTGGTTATTTACTGGAACATTTGTTAAACAGAAAGCGGAAATACTGTAAAAATGAACATTCTATATCTAGACTTAACGCTTCTTATAAGACTAGGAACAATATACTGATAAAAGTGATTTACATCATGCTGAATTAAGATAAACAATTTTAGGCACAACTATTGCAAACATGCAGAAGCACCTTTTGACTGTCTTTAAAGACTTCTACGATTTAATAATTTGTTCGATATTATTCAAAATAATGTATACATGTATGCTTGAAGAAACATTAAATTGCTTTCATCTTAGCTTATACCATTTATTTCATTAGTATTTTATATTCTGTATTCATTCGAAATAATCATTTATAGCAATTGATAAATTTTCCGCTAAGAGCTTATTGCCAAGTACTAAAAATATGAATGTGTCTTATATTACTGAGTAATCATACAGCAGTGCGTTCTTTATTAACAATTATACAATGAGCATAAAGCAATGTATAACCGCATGATCAGACTCCTAGATGACCATCCATGCAAAACAAGTGTGTATCTGTGTTTAAGAGAATACGAAAAATACTTTATGAAATGAGCATTCTGTATATCGACTGAAAGCTTTCCTTATAAACAGTTTAAGAACAATGAGAGTATCCAAGACGCTAAAACTAATTAATTAATTCGAACATGTAAAGACTGAATTTAGTCAAAATATCAGATTACTTACTGATCGATAACATGTACTATTTTTTAATCAACAAAATTAGATATAAATTCGACTAAAGACTAGAAAATATTGAATATGAACGATACACATTCTTCTTTTTATACGACCTAAGTCTGCAATATATAACTGACCAACATGTCTTATTTTATTGAGATATGACATAATTTCTTTACAAATTGAAAGCGATAAATAATAGTTTGCGAAAGAATAACGTTTTCGGGTTAAGTATCTTTTCGACAGCTTATATTTTCCACTTAGCAGTTATTTCCAAGTTTCCATTGAAACATTCACTATATGTGATAAAAACTCTTCTTTGAAGTAGACCTGATTAAGGAATATATTAAACTTAATCATGTATTTCTTTCCTGAGTATAATATAGCAGTGTATTCTAAAAAACATCCAGTAATTTATTTAGCGTGATACAAAAATCCAGGCTTATTGCAATGACAAACAAGTGCCTAACTTGAACATGGTTGAGTTTAAAAGAATGCGAAAAAATCTTTTTAAAATGAACATTCCATATTTCGACTGAACGATTTTTTATGACTTGGTACAATAAACAAATTTAAGTTACTAAAACGAACGCTGAATTCAGATTCGTTACATTTATTGCCAATTTAAAACATGCAAACTATCTTTTGACAAACTTAAACGACTTCTGCGATTAAATCATTTTGTTCGACATAAGTCTATTAATACTCAAAGTAGATATATATATGCTGGAAAAAGCAATACAGCTTTTATCTAATCTGATACTATTTATAACATTTATAAAAAAATATATTTTGTGACCATTTGAAATTTTCATTTATATATATGGACATATTTTGCGCTTAGTGCTTATGTCTAAGTACTCTGTGACACATTCAATGAATTCGACTAAAGTCTAATATGTCTTATATTCCTGAGTATCATACAGCAGTCCGTTCGTGTTTAACAATCATACATAAGAACATGTGTTATCTTACTAATATATTAGATACTTTCTTTACAAACTGAAAGCGATATAAATATCTTACGAAAGAATTCCGATTTTTTGGGTTTTGTATTCTTTCGGCAGCTTATATATTTTCCAATTAACACTAATTTCTAAGTTTCCTTTGACACATTTAATATATGCGATAAAAATCATCTTTTGAGTCGACATTTATAAAGAGGATATTCAAGTTTTTTCTATAAATACATGATTTAGTTTCATCGAGTGGTATGAAAATAAATATTTCATGAGTGGCGGTAGCCACGAGTGAAATATGGTAATTATCATGCCACAAAATGAAAAAAACTTGAATTTTCTGTTTATTATATACATTTTTCCCTTTCTGGACATTAAAATTTGAAAGACTTTCTCTTAAATTTTGAGAACTGGCAGAATTTAAAAGAAAGAAGTCCGGCAAGACAACAGTGAAAATACGAAAAATATGTTTCACTGCAGTGAAAAATAAATATTTACAGTGAAAATACGGAAAATGAAAATACGCATTTTATTTCATCAATATTTCTCAAAATTTCATTTAAAAGTATATAATAAAAGAAAATATTAAACATAATCATGTACTTGTATTTCCTTCCTGGGTATCATATAGCAGTCTATTTTCTATCGATAAGTATACAAAGATTATCGATACAAAGAAACAAATATCCAGTTATTTATTTACTGACATCATGTCTAACGGCCATGACAAACAAGGGGTTAACTGGAACCTATGTGAGTTTAACAAAACACGAAAAAACGTTATAAAATGAACATTAAATACTAAATAAGAGTAATTATTACAAATTGAAAACATGTAAATAATCTTTCGATTATCTTTAACGACTTCTAAGATTTAATGATTTATTCGACATATGTCGGCTTTTACTCAAAGTATGTATATATATGATGTTAGATAATTATTTCTTTCATCTAATCAGAAACTATTTTTAACATAAATATTTTGAATTTTGTATTAATCCGAAATTATCATTTATATAAATGGATAAATTTTGCGCTACGAGCTAAATACCCACTGACATGTTCAATAAATTCGACTAATGTCAGGAAAATATTAAATATGAACATGTCTTATATCCCTCAATATCCCTGAATATCATACTACAGTCCGTTCTTAATTAACAATTATACAATGAACATAAATACAAATGTATTACCAAATATGTCTTGAATATCACTTTTATATACATGTCTTATCTTACTGAGATATAAGGTACTTTCTTTACAAATTGAAATCGATCAAAATAGTTTGCTAAAGTATTACTATTTCTTTGGTATAGTATTTTTTCGCAACAGGATACATCTTTTCCACTTAGCACTCATTTCTAAGTTACCATCGACACATTCAATATATGCGATAAAAATTCTTCTTTTGAGTCGACCTTAGTACAGAATATATTAAACACTATAATGAGTATCATATAGCAGTATATTATCTATAAGTAGGTACACAAAGATTATAAATATAAAGAGTCAAATATCCAGTAGTGTATTACTGTATAAGGTCTCAACGCGGTACGAAATTAGACCGAACCTATTGTAGACTAGCAAGTAGTTCTTTAAAATTTTGACGTGGCCCAATTTAAGTCATCTCTAGTTAGAATGGTCATAATTAAAGTGTATTTATTGCATGTGTGTAATTTTTGTGTGTTATATGATGACTTTAAAAGTGTTTTTTTCCGTGTATTCTCCAGGAACTCATTTGTTGGTGAAAGGATTAAAGATGTACTACCCACCAGCTGTCAGGAGTTTTTAATGTGGTAAATTCAAACAGTGTTACAAAAGAATGAAGATTTCTGAAAAAAGTAGATGGCTAACGGGCCTCATTGGACTTAGATAGTGTTAATGTTTAAAGTTGAAGACAGTATATAATTCATCAAGAACAGTTGAATCCAGAATTAAGCCTCAAATTTGACTGATTTACTATAGAAAAAATAGTCAAAAATTCACCCGGCCGAGTCAATAACCAGAGTCATGGCTGAAAGCCACGAGAAACAAGTGGTTAACTGTAACATTTGTTAAACAGAAAGCGGAAATACTGTATAAAATAAACATTCAATATCTAGGTTCACGTTTTTCATATGACTAAGAAAAAATAACTGATAAAAGTATCTAACACCAATGCTGAATTAAGATAAGATTTTTAGGTACAAATTGAAAACACGCAAAACATCTTTTGATTATCTTGAACGACTTCTACGATTTAACAATTTGTTCGACATAAGTCTGCTATTACTCAAAGTAAATGTATACATGTATGCCGGAAGAAGCATTATTGCTTTCTAAACTGATACCATTTATATCATAAGTATCTTATATTCCGGTATTCGAAATTATCATTCATAGAAATGAATTATCGAGCTTAATGTCAGTACTCAGTGACACATTCAACAAATTCGACTCAAGTATGGAACATATTATATATGTTTATGAAAGGGGTCATACCATGCTCGCGCATCTTCAAAATTCTGATACCGCGAACACTTTTTCAACCGGTATTTTAAACAAAGACAAGTCATGTAAAGCAATCATAATAGATTTGAATTAAATTTCTTTTGCAAGTAATATGTCCTTAATTCTAGTTTTAGTACTCCAAATATCTTGACACAAGTTTTCCCTTTCTTGACAATATTTCGCGTTGAATGCGATTTTGATTCTGGATACTGCGTACACCCGCTACAGAAATTGAGAAGTTGTCGATTAAACTGAAAAGTTTCAAACAACTGGAAGTTAGTTTAATGTAGAAACTATTTCACAAATATGTTCTTTGTTATTTTTCCTTTGTACAATAATTTGTCTTAAAACGATCTATTTACAGGAAATAGACCTTATGATACTGCGTACACTCTCAAAAAATCAAGATATTGCGTACACATTTATGTGTTATTGATACTGCCTACACTTTCTTCGAAGCAGTCTATCAAATGGATAACAGTGGCGAACAAAAATAAAATAATTAAAAGCAAATAAAAATAAAAATTCAAATCTTGTGATAAAGTTTGTTCCCTAAAAATGTACATCCTAAATAATATTTTAAATATTTTTCATTAAATTTGTTCACTCATTTATGTAACACTTCAAACTGATAAATTTCTTTCGTACATTGCATTTTAGGATTACAAACAAAATCAAGATGTTTTTTTCATTCCAACACGTCAAGAAAAACTATAATTCGACTAAATTGGTGGTGGTTAACTTTGTTCTTGCACCAGTGTTTCTTATATTAACGTTCTGTAAAGGCTTTTTAGTCAGTTGAGGCACTCATTCAATATACACTCTTTATCTCATACCAATGTTGCTTTTGCGTCTCCGTAAAAATGGTATTGCGCGGTCGTGAATATATATTGACGTGATGTCATATGCGTTATGTAAACACGACCGCGCAACCCCATTTTTTACAAAGATGTTAAAGCGACACGGGTGTGTGATTAACAGCTAAATGATCGCGTTATACTATAGGCGCGTCAGTGAAAAAATAATTCTTTTTTAATTTAAACGGTCTGTACGTTGGGTGTGTGGTAAAAAGAATATTAAAATCGTGTAAGTTCAACAAAAAGCGGAAAATACTGTATAAAATGAACACTTAACGCTTTTCATATGGCTTAGAACAAAAACGGATAAAAGTGACTAACACGAATGCTGAATTAAGATAAGAATTTTTAGTTGCAAATTGAAAACATGGAAAAACATCTTTTGACTTTCTTTAACGACTTCTACGATTTAATAATTTGTTCGACATTACTCTGCTATTTCTCAAAGAAAACATATATACATGTATGCTGGAAGAAGCATTATTGCCTTCATTTAAGCTGATACCATAAATAGTTTATATTTCGTTTTCATTAGAATTTTCACTCATAGAAATGAAGAAAGTTTCTGCTAAGAGCTAATTGCTTAGTACTCAATGACACATTCATTGAATTCGACTCAAGACCTGAAAATATTAAACCTGAACATTGTTTTTATATTCCCGAGTATCATACAGCAGTGTGGTCTTTATTAACAATTACACAATGAGCATAAATACAAAAAAAAACAAATATCATGCAAAGTATAACCACATAATTAAACTCATAGATGACCACACAAACAAATGTTTAACATCGTCATGTATGTGTTTAAGAGGATGCAAAAATACTTTATGAAATAAACATTCTGTATATCCACTGAAACCTTTTCATAAAAAGTTTTAGAACAATCAGATCATCCAAGATATGTAAACTATTTAACTAATTCGAACATGTAAACACTTAGATATAACTCAAAGTAAATATAAACATGTATGCTGGAAAAGAGGATGCAAAATACTTTTTGAAATGAACATTCTGTATATCCGCAGGCAGCTTTTTTATGTAAAATAGTTTAAGAATAATTAGAGCGTTCAATATGATAAAACTATTTAACCAATTCGAACATGTAAACATTTTTAATTCAGACTAGATATCGAAAACGTGCACTATGATTAAAGTAACCAGTATCACTTTCAATATATTCGATACAAATTCTTCTTTTCATTACGACCTAAGTCCGGAATATTTAAATGATAAACGTTTCTTATCTTACTGAAATACAAGATACTTTCTTTACAAATATTGAAAGCAATCAAAAATAGTGGTGTAAAGAATTACGATTTCTAGAGTTTATTATCTTTTCGACAGCTTATATTTCTAGTGCCACTATTTTTCAAGTTACCATAGACACATTCAATATATTTCAATAAAATTCTTCTTTGAGTCGACCTTAGTACAATATCATATATAAAAACATAATCATGTATTTCCCTTCTGAGTATAATATAGCAGTCTATTATCTATAAGTAGGTATACAAAGATTATAAATATAAAGAGACAAATATCCAGAAATGTATTACTGTGTATTCAAAACTCCTTGCTGAAAGCCACGAGAAACAAGTGGTTATTTACTGGAACATTTGTTAAACAGAAAGCGGAAATACTGTAAAAAATGAAACATTCTATATCTAGACTTAACGCTTCTTATAAGACTAGGAACAAATATACTGATAAAAAGTGATTTACATCATGCTGAATTAAGATAAACAATTTAGGCACAACTATTGAAAACATGCAGAAACACCTTTTGACTGTCTTTAAAGACTTCTACGATTTAATAGTTTGTTCGATATTATTCAAAGTAAATGTATACATGTATGCTGGAAGAAGCATTAAATTGCTTTCATCTAAGCTTATACCATTTATATCAATTATATTTTATATTCTGTATTGATTCGAAATTATCATACATAGAAATTGATAAATTTTCCGCTAAGAGCTTATTGCCAAGTACTCAAACAAGAGGGCCATGGTGGCCCTGAAGTCGCTCACCTGTATATAGGCCCCCAGGGCGGACCAGTTTAAACCCTAGGGCTTTTATTTGAACAAACTTGGTAGACACCCATTAGAAGATATTTAACGCTAAACATCTAAGGACTAGCTCGTTGAGTTTTAAGTTTTAACTATACACATATAGTTAAAAGTAATGACACCCCTAGGGCGGGCCAGTTTTGACCCCAGGGCTTTTATTTGACCAAACTTTGGAGACACTCACTAGAACATGGTTCATGATTGATATCTAAACTCTAGCTATTCTGTTTCTTTAAGAAGATTTTAAGTTTTTGCTATGCACATAGAAGAAAAATCAATGTCTCCATGGGGGAAGGCCATTTTGACCCCAGGGCTTTATTTGAACAAACTTTGAAGACACTAACTGGAAGATGTTTCATGCTAAATATCTTAACTCTAGCTATTTGGGTTTTTTCAAAGAATATTTTATAAGTTTTTGCTATACACATAAATAAAATCAATGACCCCTGGGGCAGGGCCAATTTTTTTGACCCAAGGGCTTTATTTGAAAAAAACTTTGTAGACACTCACTAGAAGATGTTTCATGCTTTTAATAGTATCTAAACTCTAGCTATTTGTTTTTTTTTTCAAAAGAATTTTTAATTTAAAGTTTTTGCTTTACACATATATGGAAAATCAATGACCCCCGGGGCAGGGCCAAATTTGACCCCGAGGGCTCTTATTTGAACAAATTTGGGTAGACACCCATTAGAACATGGTTCATGCTAAATATCTTTAGCTCTAGCTCTTTGGGTTCTTTAAAAGAATATTTTTATAAGTTTTTTACTATATGCATATAGGGAAATCAAATCAATCGACCCCCTGGGCGGGGCCAATTTGACCCCCAGGGGCTTTTATTTGAACAACTTGATAGACACCTATAAGAAGATGTTTCATGCTAAATATCTTAGCTCTAGCTCTTTGGGTTCTTTTAAAGAAGATTTTTTAAGTTTTTAATATATACATATAGGGAAAATCAATGACCCCCGGGGCGGGACCAATTTTGACCCCAGGGCTTTTATTTGAACAAACTTGGTAGACACTTATTAGAAGATGTTTCATGCCAAATATCTAAGCTCTAGCTATAAGGGTTTTTTAAAAGAAGATATTTAAAGTATTTTCTTTCGGTTGCCATGGCAACCAGAGTTCTGCCTGGAATTAAATTCTTTGAACAATTTTTAAAGGTGACCACCAAAGGAACATTCCTGTGAAGTTTGGATGAAATTGGCTTAGTGGTTTATGAGGAGATGTCATTTTAAGTAAAAGTTTACGGACGGACGGACGACGGACGGACGCCGGACGAAAAGCGATCACAAAAGCTCACTCTGTCACTTTGTGACAGGTGAGCTAAAAATCGACTCAAGTATGGACAATATTAAATATGAATGTGTCTTATATTACTGAGTAATCATACAGCAGTGCGTTCTTTATTAACAATTATACAATGAGCATAAAGCAATGTATAACCGCATGATCAAACTCCTAGATGACCAACCTAATACTTTATGAAATGAACATTCTGTATATCGACTGAAAGCTTTCCATATCAACAGTTTAAGAACAATGAGAGTATCCAAGACGCTAAAACTAATTAATTAATTCGAACATGTAAAGACTGAATTTAGTCAGAATATCGTATTATTTACTGATCAATAACATGTACTATTTTTTTATTAACCAGTTTCAATTTCAATATCTTCGATAGGAAAATGGATCAAAACCAACAAAAAATAGATATAAATTTGACTAAAGTCTAGAAAATATTGAATATGAACGATACACATTCTTCTTTTTATACGACCTAAGTCTGCAATATATAACTGACCAACATGTCTTATTTTATTGAGATATGACATAATTTCTTTACAAATTGAAAGCGATAAATAATAGTTTGCGAAAGAATTACATTTTGCGGGTTAAGTATCTTTCCGACAGCTTATATTTTCCACTAGCAGTAATTTCAAAGTTTCCATTGATACATTCACTATATGTGATAAAAAGTCTTCTTTGAAGTAGAATTAATTAAGGAATATATTAAACATAATCATGCATTTCTTTCCTGAGTATAATATAGCAGTGTATTCTAAATTCTAAAAATATCCAGTAATTTATTTAGCGTGTAACAAAAATCCAGGCTTATTGCAATGGCAAACAAGTGCCTAACTTGAACATGATTGATGTTAAAAGAACGCGAAAAATTCTTTTTAAAATGAACATTCCATATTTTGACTGAACGATATTTTATGACTTAGTACAATAAACAAATTTAAGTTACTAAAACGAACGCTGAATTCAGATTCGTTACATTTATTGCCAATTTAAAACATGCAAACTATCTTTTTGACAAACTTTAAATCATTTGTTCGACATAAGTCTACTATTACTCAAAGTAGATATATATATGCTGGAAAAAGCAATACAACTTTCATCTTCTCTGATACTATTTATAACATTTATAAAACATATATTTCGTTTCATTTATATATATGGACATATTTTGCGCTAAGTGCTTATCTCTTAGTACTC
Organism: Ruditapes philippinarum; assembly: GCF_026571515.1. Classification (NCBI taxonomy): domain Eukaryota; kingdom Metazoa; phylum Mollusca; class Bivalvia; order Venerida; family Veneridae; genus Ruditapes; species Ruditapes philippinarum. The sequence goes on from NW_026859330.1 coordinate 19,047, forward strand.
TGTGACACATTCAATGAATTCGACTAAAGTCTAGAAAAAATTGAAAATGTCTTATATTCCTGAGTATCATACAGCAGTCCGTTCTTGTTTAACAATAATACATACGTAAATGCAGGCATGCAAACATACATACAAGCACGCACGCACGCACACACGCACACACGCACGCACGCACACACCAACGCACACACGCACACACACACATACACACACACACACATGCATTCATACATACATGAGCATAAATACATAGAAAAAAATATCCAGCAATGTATCCGCATAATAAATCTTCTGGATGACCACACAAATAAGTGCATAACATCAACATGTATGTGTTTAAGAGATTGCAAATAGTACTTTAAAATGAACATTTGTATTTTAGCTTATGAATAGTTTAAGGGCAATCCGAACATCCAAGGTACTAAATCGAACATTCAGACTAGACACTATGTAATTTACTCATCGAAAACTTTAACTAGTTTTAAGCCCAAAATCAATTTTAAAATATTCGATACAAATACCTCTTTTGATACGACCTATGTCTTGAATATATAAATTATGTTATCTTACTAAGATATAAGATACTTTCTTTTCAAATTGAAAGTCATATAAATATCTTGAGGAAGAATTACGATTTTTGTTCGGTTTTGTATACTTTCGGCAGCTTATATATTTTTCAACTAACACTAATTCTAAGTGCCCTTTAACACATTTAATTTATGCGATAAAAATCATCTTTTGAGTCGACATATATAAAGAAAATATTAAACATAATCATGTATCCTGAGTATCATATAGCAGTCTATTTTCTATCGATAAGTATACAAAGATTATCAATACAAAGAAACAAATATCCAGTTATTTATTTACTGACATCATGACTAACGGCCATGACAAACAAGGGGTTAACTGGAACCTATGTGAGTTTAACAAAACACGAAAAAACGTTATAAAATGAACATTAAATACTAAATAAGAGTAATTATAACAAATTGAAAACATGTAAATAATCTTTCGATTATCTTTAACGACTTCTAAGATTTAATGATTTATTCGACATATGTCGGCTTTTACTCAAAGTGTGTATATATATGATGTTAGATAATTATTTCTTTCATCTAATCAGAAACTATTTTTAACTTAAATATTTTGAATTTTGTATTAGATCTAATCCGAAATTATCATTTACATAAATGGATAAATTTTGCGCTACGAGCTTATTTCTAAGTACCCACTGACATGTTCAATAAATTCGACTAAAGTCAGGAAAATATTAAATATGAACATGTCTTATATCCCCATATAACATACTACAGTCCGTTTTTAATTAACAATACAATGAGCATAAATAGAAATGTATTACCACATTATAAAACCCACAGACAAGTGCTTAACAACAACATTTATGTGTTTAAGAGAATGCAAAAATAAAACATACTTACGGAAGCTTATCAGGGCCTCCACTTATCTAAAAGTTTCATGTCATGTCAACTTGTTTCTTCTCGTTTTGACCAAAAATATTTCATGAAGACGTTATGATTAATACGTAATACATAAAACATTCCATGAAGACGTAATGATTAATACGTAATACGTAGATGTTTTTAATCATTGCAAAAAAACTTTGTTGAATTACGTGAGCTATTTGGCAATGCGAGTAACGTCTTTGCGTCTTACTAAATATTTCAGCAAAGTCGTGAAATCAAGAAGTTTCAACAGAATTTTTGTCGAAGAGACAAAAGCTTTAAGCATATCGAGAAAAAAACAGTAGCAATGCCTAAAAGCTTCTCATCTTTGTCAGTACATTTTATTGAGAAATGCAAAAACATCTTATCAATGCGAATAAAAATAAGTCGACTTAGCGTAAAACATCTCACCAACTGTAGGTCTTGATACGCTTCCGTACATACTTTTCAAAATAATCATACTGTGTCTCGACTGAACATTATTTTCTATGAAATAATTTAAGAGCAATACGAGCATCCAAGATGCTAAAACTTCATATTTGATTCGAACATGCATACGCTGAATTCAGACAAAATACCGTTTTATTTACTGACGTTCGGTAACTAGTATCACTTTCAATATATTCGATACAAATTCTTCTTTTGGTACGACCTATGTCTTGAATATCACTTTGATATTACTGAGATAGAAGAAACTTTCTTTACAAATTGAAATCGATAAAAATAGTTTGCTAAAGTATTACGATTTCTTGGGTATAGTATTTTTTCGACAGGTTACATCTTTTCCACTTAGCATTCATTTCTAAGTTACCATCGACACATTCAATATATGCAATAAAAATTCTTCTTTTGAGTCGACCTTAGTACGGAATATATTAAACACTATAATGTATTTCCTTCCTGAGTGTCATGTAGCAGTCTATTCTCTATACAAAACTGTACAAAGATTGTAAATACAAAGAAACAAATATCCAGTAATGTATTACTTATAACAAAACTCCTGGCTAAAGCCATCGACAAACAAGTGGTTAACAGAACAGAACAGAACATATCTTTATTAACTCAAGTTACATACAATATAACGCATGAGTATACATAACAGTAGTGAATATTTGTTAATTTAACACATGACATGGTTTTATTCAATAAATTTCTACACAGTTCAAAAATATTTTTAAGATATTTGTAAGAGGAAAATTAATTATTATCATTATCATTGGAGAATGAGAGATGAAAAAGAAAAGAAAAACAACAAACAAACAGCTACCGCCTGAAGGGGGGTAGATACACACGCGCAAAAAAAGTATTCGTGTCTCGATGCCAGTTTGAAACGGACTATAGAAATGCGAAGGTGTTAAATGATACGTCATTGTTTACATAGGGCCCTGTTGCGAAGTCCCGTTAAAAAAGTTTGTGCACAAATTAGGTCAATCAATACACAAAATGGAAGTTATTATTGAATGATAGTGTACAGTTAAAATTCTACTGTACATAGTATTAAAAGTTCAATAATAATTAAATAAACGATTGATGTTGAGGGTGAACAAAAATATATTGTTATTCAATGGGATTTTAATCGAAGTAGGACAAGAACATGTATATGTTTAAAGGAACGCAAAAAATATTTTATAAAATGAACATTCTATATCTTTTTTCATTACTAATATCAATAAACGAATTAAAGTTACTAACATCATCGCTGAATTAAGATAAGATACTTTTATTACAAATTGAAAACATGCAAACAATCTTTCCATTATTTTAACGCCTTCTGCGATTTAATAATTTAGTCGACAATCGTCTACTATTATTCGAAGTATATATATATATATGCTGGAAGAAGCATTATTGATTTCATCTTATCTGAACTATTTATAATATTTATATATTATATTTCCTATTTATCCGAAATAATCATTTATATAAATAGATACATTTTGCGCTATGAGAAAATTTCTAAGTAACCAGTGAATAAATTCGACTAAAGTCCTGAAAATATTAAATATGATCATGTTATATATTCTTAAGCATCATACAGCTGTCCGTTCTTTATTAACAATTATACATTGAGCATAAATACAAAGAAGCAAATATCCAGTACTGTATAACCGAATAATAATGCTCCTAGATGACCACACAAACAATGTTTAACATCACCATGTGTGTGTTTAAGAGGATGTGAGAAATACTTTATGAACTGAATTTTCTGTATATCGACTGAACGCTTTTCATAAAAATCGTTTAAAAACAATCAGAGCATCCAAGAAACTAAAACTTCTTAACAAATTCGAATATGTAAACACTTAATTCAGACTAGATACCGTGTTATTTACTTATCGAAAACGTGCACTTAGTTTTAAGTCACCAGTATCATTTTCAATATACTCGATACAAATTCTTCTTTTCATACGACTAACGTCCGAATATATAAATGATAAACATGCCTTAGCTTACTGAAATACAAGATACTTTCTTTACAATCTTAGTATCTTATCGGCAGCTTATATTTTCCGCTAACCACTAATTTCTAAGTAACCATAGACGTATTCAATATATGCGATAAAATTATTATTTTGGGGGGCAATACACAGTTTTCAAGGCTTCTCGGCAAACAGCTGACTGCGCCACAATCAAAACCACACGCACAAGTCTGTGATCACACACCTGAAATAAATGCATTTCATATTTAACATATACATATGTATCTCACAGCAAACAATTCAAAATACATGTCCACCACCTAGTTTTCTGGCACATAGCCCTGTGTTTTTCATTGTTGTGGTCGCGAAAATCAACGACAAAAAGAGCGGATTACCCCTATTCGCAAAATGCAAAAATATATTAACGTCAAAAGATTAAATCACAAGCTATAGTGATTCTTCCTTCTTAAACAATGCACAATCTGAAAATGTGTACTGCCTCCTTGAGTCGACCTTAGTACGGAATATAATCATGTATTTCCTTCCTGAGTGTCATGTAGCAATGTATTCTCTATAAATATGTATACAAAGATTATAAATACAAAGAAACACATATCCTGTACTGTGCGTTTAGGATAATTATTTAGTGACGCGGTGGTCAAGTCCACTTTAACGGTGTAAAACAGTTATCATATTGTGTTTAATATCTTAAGTCAAGCAGGCTTGCAAATAAATTAAAATATCGACAAATTTAACAACTGTCGGCGTAACGCAGTAGGTAAAGTTGTGTGGTAAATTTTTAGTTACATATCAATGCAAGACAGCCAGGTTCGGTCCCAATTTTTTTTGTATAATTATCAATCGATTAAGAATTTCTTTTTTTCTTGTAAAGATTATTAGCGCTGTGTTATTTTCTATTAACTTCTCATTTCACTTTTGTTTTTAAATGTTGCTATATCTAGCAAGTTAATTGGTGCAACCTGATACGGAATGCATACATGTACATAAATTCACTATAGTTAAGTTGGCACGAAAAACTTATGCACTGCAAAAGTACTACTAATATATATTACACACTACACAGAATAAAAATTATTATTTCCGGTACATATAAATTATTCGAAATTATAACAAAACTGCCTTTATATTCCAATTAATTTGCATCTCATGTAAAAATAAAATAGGGAAAGAAAAAGGAAAAAAAGGTTTGACAACTTGTGTGGCTCGAACTCATGATACAATTTAATTTGTATGGCATCCTAGTGACTTAACCAACTTTGCCATCGAGACTTTTCAAACTATATTTCTGATTTTGAATCATATTCACTTCTAAATACCCTGTTTTACCTATTCAGACAAAGATTGTAAACTTTTGTGTACACAAAAATGCAACGTCACTCTCACATTATCATTGCGGCACAGTAATTTATTTACTGTATAAAAAAACTTCTAGCTGAAAGACACGAAAAAAGTGGTTAACTGGAACATTTTTTTAACAGAAAGCGGAAAACACTGTATCAACAATTGTCATCTGTTTTCATTCGGCCACGTGTATCAAAAGATCACGTGCTCAATACTTACGGTAAACAGCTCATGGAATTATGTCAGTCTACATCGTATATAATAGGCAACGGCCGAGTTTACATTCCATTCTCGAAATGGGTCTAGTGTAGTAGATTATTTTTTATTAAAACCAAACGATATTTGGCATGTAAAACACTTTAAAATATTAAGCCCTAACGAATTTTCTGATCACTCGGGAATATCTATCAGTTTCAATAAAAAACGTTATAACTTGTAAATTACATTTAATAATAGTAACGACAAACAATTGCGTGGGATAATTCAGAGAAAGATCATTAAAGAGTAATGAAATACAAAATCTGGCAGATATGATTTACTCAACAAATAATATAAATGATATAACAGAACGCTTCATAAACATTCTAAAAGAGTCGGCATCTTGTTAAAATGTTTGATAAATAAAAAGCCGAAAAACACATTTCAAAATAACAAGAAACCTTGGTTTAATTCCGAGTGTTATGATGCAAGAGCTATGTTCAAAAGAAAAATATATATATTCTTACGTAACAAACACGGTGCTAATTCGGGGCAAGAATATATTCAAGCCACAACAACATATAATAAAACCAAACGTTTCAATGAAATGAAATATAATTACGATGACAAACAAAGGCTGGTAAAACCAAAATAAGCTAACCCAAAATAATTCTGGAGAAAAATAAAAGAAGTAAAATAACTGCCGAAAATCTTGATATTCATGACATACATGAACATCTTAAATCATTATACAGTACCGAAAGTATAAATAGAAATAAAATGTCTAAATGAGTCTGTAAATGATGAATATCTAGACCAAATGATTTTATCGAACTTAAAAATGCTGTTTTCTTAATATCAATATCTATGTGTTTAAGAGGATGCAAAAAACTTTATGAAATGAACATTCTGTATATCCACTGGAAGCGTTTTATAAAAATAGTTTAAGAACAATCAGAGCATCCAATATGCTAAAACTATTTGACTAATTCGAATATGTAAACACTTAATTCAGACTTGATACCGTGTTATTAACTGATCGAAAACGTGCACTAAGATTAAAGTATCCAGTATCACTTTCAATATATTCAATACAAATTCTTCTTTTCATACGACCATAGTCCGGAATATATAAATGATAAACATGTCTTATCTTACTGAAATCATCTTTCGTTCAATTTAGAGTTTTCGTGTGAAATTATTATTTAGAGTATTTTTATGGTTTGCATAAATTTCCATGTCTCAATTCAAACATCTTGCCGTTTATTTCACAAAAATCCTTTCAGTAATAAGAAAGTTACATTTTTGTTTTATGAACCAGATATATGTATTATGTCTGTATTTGAAGGACGGGCCTTTATTTCACATAACTATTTTTCCCGCCGTCCCAGCTTTATTTCGTGCAAATCGATTTTTCATGTTTTGCACAATCTGTTTTCCCGCTCAGTACTCAGTAGTTTGCTATATAATGACTAAATTTTAAGTGATACGATATCGTATATTGCAATGCACTGGACGTTATACAGGTCACTATGACCGTGACAGACACATTATATTTGTCATAAAATTACAGCTTGTACAAGGTAAATTTAATTTTTTAGTGATTTTGTTTCATAAATTTTTGCTATTTTGTAAAATACTATTTTCTATTAGAATTATAGTTTATTTGATTCAGGTTTAGTTATTTGGCAGTAATTTATTGTTTTCTAAATTTTCTAAATTTTTGTAGATTAAATTTTAAAAGCTCTTTTTATTCTAGTGTTTCGCTATTGCAAATTTATACCGAGACATGTTAATTGATGTATGTTAATTGAAGTTTTAATTATATTGTAATTGTATAGGAGCCATGAATATTTAAGAGATATATATATATCTATTCATAAATCATTTATTATGGTTCTACCGTATTTGTGTAACTTTATGTAAAATCATCACTAAAATGCTGCAGTATCGTAATGATTTGTTTCAATCAATTTAATTTACGTTATCATCTTACTTCATTTCATTTATCAGTTTTTGTTATAAGTAAATACAACGTATCAAAACTAACGTATCTCTAGAGACGGATCTTCAGTGGCATGATTTTGGAAGACGTTTATTTATTGGTGGTTATTATGTGGCGTATATTTGAATATATTTGCAACGCAGTATTATGCGGATGTGATTGAATTTTTGTTCCACGGAATGTATGGTGTACTATAGTGGACATTTTGTTTATTCAAAGAAGCACGTTATTTTATTGGAAACCGATAAAGGTCGAGTCTTTTACAAGGGACTTTATTATACCCTTATGTTTGATTATCATGGAACTTACCATGTTTTATACTTTGTAGCTTCTTATTTGAGGACACACCCGAAGATGACACGGGCCCTCCACACGTATGTCCATGGCTAAAGGGTGACGCATGCCCTTGTTCAGGATCCTATCAACTGTGCCAACACTGTAGGAAGTACAGTTACGCTTGATAAGATTTTATACAAGACACCCGCCATTGTGACGAATTTTGTTCAACCACCCCACCACTTTATTGAAGCATCATGACAGAAACTTTACGGGAGAAATAGACTGAGATACGTTGATAGTGTTTGTTTGCGCAGTGATTTTTCATATATATATATATATAATCATTTTTCATTTATAAATATTCATTTCTTGTAAATAAATTTGTATATATTTTTCTGTTCTGAGTTGTTGGTTGTTTTAGATAGCAATTGTGGTCGGCCTGGTATCCCATCGTAGTCCCTATTGTGACAACATGTATGCTGGAAGAAGCATTATTGCTGTAAAATAAGCTGATACCATTTTTATAATAAGTATTTTATATTCCGTATTCATTCGAAATTATCATTCCAAGAAATGGACAAATTTCCCGCTTAGAGCTAATTGAACATGTCTTATATTGCTGAATAATCATACACCATTAACAATTATACAATGAGCATAAATATCAAGCGCTGTATAGCCGCATAATCAAATTCCTATATGACCATACAAACAAGTGCTTAACATCAACATGTATGTGAGGATGTGAAAAATGCTTGATGAATTGTGTATGAACATTCTGTACATCGACTGAAAGCTTTCCATATAAATAGTTTAAGAACAATGAGAGTATCCAAGACGCTAAAACTAATTAATCAATTCAAACATGTAAAGACTGGATTCAGTCAAGATATCGTATTATTTACTGATCGATAACATGTACTTTTTTAAAGTTAGCAGTTTCACTTTCAATATCTTCGATACATAATTTTCTTTTGATACGACATATGTCTGCAATATATAAATGATCAATTTGTCTTATATTACTGAGATATAACATACATTCTTTACAAATTAAAAAGCGATAAATAATAGATTGCGAAAGAACTACGATTTTCTACGGGTTTAGTATCTTTTCGACAGCTTATATTTTTCACTAAACACTAATTTCCACGTTTCCATTGACACATTCTATATATGTGATGAAAAGTCTTCTTTGAAGTAGACATGAGTTAAGAATATATTAAACATAATCATGTGTTTCTTTCCTGAGTATAATATAGCAGTCTATCCTAAAAAAAATCCAGTAATTTATTTAGCGTGTAACAAAAATCCAGGCTTAAGGCTATGAATGGCAAACAAGTGGTTTAGTGGAATATGAATAAGTTCAAAAGAACGTAAAGGATTCTTTATAAAATGAACATTCCATATCTCGACTGAACAATTCTTTGATGACTTTGTAAAATAAACAAACTTAAGTAACTAAAACGAACGATCAATTCAGATTCGTTACTTTATTGTCTATTTAAAACATGCAAACTATTTTTTGACAAATTTTATCGACTTCTGCGATTAAATCATTTGTTCGACATAAGTCTACTATTACTTAAAGTTACATTTAATAAATTTCATAAACAAAACAGCGACATTTCATTAACAAATTGGGTTTTATACCGACACCAGGTCTTATTTTAGTGTCCAAACAACCTAATTTATGAACAATATTTGATGAGATTAACAACAAAACTATTAAACAGGTTAATGAAACTGTAGAATGTTTGATTTTTATGCCGACGGCAAAATATTTTTACATATTTATTTAATGTAACTTTAAAGTAGATATATATGCTGGCAAAAGCAATATTGCTTTCATCTAATTTATACTATTCATAATATTTACAAGAGCGATCTGTAATCACATGTGTCGCCTCATTTTGGCCAATTTCATGTTGGGACAAATTTTGTGACAGACGGACAGACAGACGGACAGTGCACAACTAAACTTGCTACTGATCAATCCTGTAAAGTTTGGATAAAATTGTACCAGTAGTTTATGAGGAGTAGTCCGGGCAAGCTTTTGCGTATCTGGCAACACACAGAAAAAAACACCTTTTTATCAAAGGGCCATAACTCGGCCAAAAATCATTCAACCGGAAAACCCGTGCAATATGCGCAAGGAATTGAGCTACAGATCAATACTGTAAAGTTTAATTGAAATTGCATTAGTGGTATAAGAGAAGTAGTCCGAACAAACTTTAAAATAAAAATTATTAAAGGGCCATAACTCAAACAAAAATCATTGAACCGAAAAATGCTGACAATATGCACAACTAGACTTGGTACTGATCATTCCTGTAAAGTTTGGATGAAATTGCACCAGTAGTTTATGAGGAGTAGTCCGGACAAGCTTTTGTGTATCTGGCAACACACAGAAAAAGAAACCTTTTTATCAAAGGGCCATAACTCGGCCAAAAATCATTCAACCGGAAAACCTGTGCAATATGCGCAAGGACTTGAGCTACAAATCAATCCTGTAAAGTTTCATTGAAATTGCATTAGTGGTATAAGAGAAGTAGTCCGGACAAACTTTAAAATTAAAAATTACTAAAGGGCCATAACTCTGACAGAAATCATTGAACCGGAAAATGCTGACAATATACACAACTAGACTTGGTACTGATCATTCCTGTAAAGTTTGGATGAAATTGCACCAGTAGTTTATGAGGAGTAGTCCGGACAAGTTTTGTGACGGACGGACGGACAGACAGACAGACAGACAGACAGACAGACGGACAGACAGACGACGGAGAAGTGATCCCTATATGTCGCCACTACTCCGTAAAGGCGACACAAAAACGGATAAAAGTAACTAAGACGAACGCTGAATTAAGATAAGAGTTTTTAGTTACAAATTTAAAACATGGAAAAACATATTTTGACTTTCTTTGACGACTTTAACGATTTCATAATTTGTTCGACATAAGTCTGTTTTTACTAAAAGTAAATATATACATGTATGCTGGAAGAAGCATTATTGCTTTCATCTAAGCTGATGCTATTTATATCATAAATAGGTTATATTTCGTATTCATTTAAAAACTTCATTCATAGAAATGGATCAGTTTTCCGCTAGAAGCTAATTACTTAGTTCTTAGCGATACATTCAATAAATTCGACTCAAGTGTGGAAAATATCAAAAATGATTTTTTTATATTCCTACGTCTCATACACCAATGCGGTCTTTAATAACAATTATAGAATGAACATAAATACAAAGAAACAGATATCCAGCAATGTATTACCACATTATAATATTCCTAGATGACCACACAAACAATGTTTAACATCACCATGTGTGTGTTTAAGAGGATGTAAAAATACTTTATGAAATGTACATTCTGTATCTCGACTGAAAGCTTTTTATAAAAATGAGAATATCAAGATGCTAAAACTACTTAAACTAATTCGAAGATGTAAACACTTAATTCAGACTAGATACCGTGTTATTCACTGATCAAAAACTTGCACTAAGTTTGAAGTAACCAGTTTCATTTTCAACATAATCGATGCAAATTCTTCTTTTTATACGACCTAAGACCGGAATATATAAATGATAAACATGTCTGATCTTACTGAAATACTAGATACTTTCTTGATCAATTCAACGCAATCAAAATGTTTGCGAAAGAATTACGATTTCTTGAGTTAAGTATTTTCCGACAGCTTATATTTTCACTAAACACTTATTTCTAAGTTACCATTGACATATTCAATATATGCGATAAAATTCTTCTTTTGAGTCGACTTTACTACGGAATATATCAAACATGATTATGTTTTTCCTTCCTGAGTATCATGTACTGTTGAAGTTTATTTATTTCGGAACCGTTGTAAATATTGTACGGATCGATGCACTTCAAAAAAGGTAAGTAAAGTGTGCAAGAATAGTACAGTTATACTTATTGAGCAAAGTCTTTGTATTGAGACGCTGTAGTGTATAGTGTTAGCCCGTTGGTCTCTCAATCATACTTGTGCGGGTTCAAATCCCAGTAGTTCTATTTTTTATGATATATTGTTTCAATGAACGGGTATTTCGTGTTTTTTGTCATGCATATAAATTACACACCTCAGGTGTTTTACAATTGAGTCGAGATTTTGTCATAATGGCGTGCAAAGAAAATCATCTATTTTATTGCGAACACGCAAAAGCGGTTATTGAAAGAGTTTTGAAGGTTCCATGTTACTATTCGTTACATGTATATAGTCTCATGACTGTTAATCATGTGTCAAACATGTGGAGACCGTAGAGAGCAGGTACTACGTATCAGACAGTGCTGTCAATAAGGAGATGGACAGAATATGAAGGTACGGATACTGCCAGCGAGCACGCGACTGAGATAGCGACAGAGGGCGCATAACTTGAATTGCTGAAAAATTTGAATTGAATTAAATCTTATTATATATATGTTATAACACTGTCGTAAATAAAATTGTGGAAAACATATATAAAAAATAAACAAGTAAATAAATAAATAAATTATAAATGAAGGATAAAAATTGAAGAAAAAAACACTGAAAAGACTTTATAAAAGTATTAACCGTAGAAAAAAGTATTAACAATATGGGATTTGAACTTAAGACCTTCCGCATGCAAAACAAGTACACAAACCACTACACTAACGGGCCAGATAATATTTCTGTAAACTGTTTTTCCTTCTAGTTCATTTTCGTATTTGACTTATTCCTGCCACCCCTATGTACTTTTGTATTTAGGATTTCCCATTCTCGATCATATTTGAATCGACAATAGCATTCCATTATCTATAAGTAGGTATACAAACATTATAAATATAAAGAAACAAGTATCCAGAAATGTAGTACTGTTTAACAAATCTCCTGACTGAAAGCCACGAAAAACAAGCTGTTGGTAAACAGAAAGCGAAAAATACTGTATAAAATGAAAATTTTATGCTTTTCATCCGACGGATAAATGTAACTAACATTAACGCTTAAATAAGATAAGATTTATATTTACAAATTAAAAAACATGCATAAACATCATTTGACTATCATTAACGTCTTTACGATTTAATAATTTGTTCGACATAAGTCTGCTATTACTCAAAGTTAATATATATCATGTAAGAAACATAATTTTGCTTTCATCTAATCAGATACTATTTAGAACATAAATATTTTGTATTTTGTATAAACCCGAAATTATCATTTATAAAAATGTATAACTTTTGCGCCACGAACTATTTGCTTAGAACTCAGTGACACATTCAATTAATTCGACTCAAGTATGGAAAATATTAAATATGAATATGTTTTAAATTCCTGAATATCATACAGCAGTGCTTTCTTTATTAATAATTATACAAGGAGCATAAATACAAAGAAACAAATATCCAGCAATGTATAACCGCATAATTAAGCTCCAAGATGGCCATACACACAAGTGCTTAACATCAACATGTACATGTATGTGTTTAAGTGGATGCCAAAAATACTCTATGAAATGAACATTCTGTATATCGACTGAACGCTTTTCTTATAAATAGTTTAAGAACAATTAGAGTATCAAAGACGCTAAAACTAATAATTTATTTCGAACATGCAAACGCTAAATTCAGTCAAGATTCCGCATTATTTACTGATCGATAACGTGTACTATTTTTAAGTAACCAGTTTCACTTTCAATATCTTTGATACAAATTTTTCTATTATACGACCTATGTCTGCAATATATAAATGATCAACATGTCTTATCTTACTGGGATCTAACATACTTTCTTTACAAATTGCAAACGATATTCAATATAATTATGTGATAATGTGTCTTCTTTGACCAAGACCTAAGAAAGTGATATATTAAATATAATCATGTGTTTCCTTCCTGAGTATTATATAGCAGTCTTTAATCTATAGATATGTAAACAAAGTTGATAATCCAAAGAATAAAATACATTTATCCAGTAATGTATTACTGAAAAATAAATCTCCTGGCTTAAGGTCATGTCAAACAAGTGTCTAACAGGGACATGCATGTATTGATCAGAACGCGAAAAATACTTATAAAATGATATTCTATATCTCAACTGAAAGCTTTTCGTATGACAAAGAAAAATAAACGGATAAGGTAACTAATACAAACGTTGAATTATGATAATTTATTTTTATTACAAATTAAAAACATGAAAAACATCTTTTGACTATTTTTAACGACTTCTGTGATTTAATAAGTTTTTCGACATAAGTCTACTATTACTCAAAGTAAATATATATGCTGGAAGAAGCATTATTGCTTTCATCTAATCGAAAACTATTTATAACATAAATATTTGATATTTTGCATCCATGCAAACTCATCATTGATATAAGTAGCAAAAGTTTGTTCAAAGAGCTTATTTCTAAGTACCCAGTGACACATTCAATAAGGTCGACTATAGCCTGGAAAATATTAAATATGAACATGTCTTATAATCCTGAGTATCATACAGCAGTCTGTTCTTATTTACAATTATAGAATGAGTATAAATACATAGTCAAAAATATCCAGCAATGTATAACCGCATAATAAAACAAGTAAGTGACATTTAGATGTATGTCCCTAAAAAATGCAAAAAAAAAACTTTCTAAAATGAGCATTCTGTATCTTGACTGAACGCTTATCTTATTTAGACTAAATACCGTGTAATCTACTGATCCAAAACGTGCACTAAGTTTTAAGTAACCAGTATCACTATCAATATACTCGATTCAAATTATTTAGATATGAACTAAGTCCGGAATATATAAATGATAAAGATATCTTATCTTACTAAATTCAAGATTTTTTTTTACAAATTTTAAGCGATAAAAATAATTTGCGAAATAATTACGATTTCTTGGGTTCAGTATCTTTTCTTTTCCACTTAGGACTTATTTCTAAAAATCAGGAAACAAAGTGATCCATCGGAAGCATTAATCGCAACAAAATTTCAAGAGAACTGCAGACTTGGTTTGATCGAGTCTGTACATTCTGTTAATTTCCCCTGATACATTTCAATATACATGTATGTGATAATTTTTCTCATTTGGAATCGGCCTGAGTACGTGATATATTAAATTTAATCATGCATTTAAATATTTGTTCGACATTAGTCTGATATTACTTAAAGAAATATATATGATGGAATAAAAACAGATATTTTATATTTTGTATTCATCCGAAATTTTCATGTATATAAATGGATAAATTTTACGCTAAGACCTAATTTCTATATACCATGTGGCACATTCAATAAATTCGACTAATGTATGTTTCGACAGTATTATAAAGTAGTACTGATAGTCGTACAAAATATATTGTAACTATATAGTCATAAGGTCAAACAATTGAACAAATCAACCTAAGTACCAAATCATAAATAGTTTTTCGTGAGGTCGAATTATTATTATACGATAACGAAAAGTAGAACAATTAATTAGAAAAAAATATCGATTTTGGATCTCGTAACAGTTAAGACAATATAAACACATCTATGTTGTTCATCAAATTATTTGCTTGAATTTTGTGTATTTTTTATTATTAAAAGAACGTTATAAATTGAGATAAATTCTAAAATTAGAAATTCTACTTAAAAACGTTATTTCTCATATAAATGACCTAATTCGACCTAACTCCTGATTCATATATATATATATATATATATATATATATATATATATATATATATATATATATATATATATATATATATATATATATATATATAAACATACATAATTTTTTCACAATTTTACATAAATACATTAAATTAATGTAAATATACAAAAGGTTTGGGCCAAATGTTATAAATATTATCGGGGCCCTCATATGTTAATGATGTAGATTCTATTTAAAGACCGGTAATGCAAGGTAAGTTGATGATTTTGAAATGGATATTTTCAATATATAACGTTTTCATCACTAATCTTAATAGTTTGAAATAATTACATATACTTGCCTTGTATTTATGATAAACTGTTTGATATGAATACCTTTAATGAGGATAAAAAGTAGAACAGTTCAAACATCATGATAGTTTTGCATCATCTATGAATTGTGATCCGATCAAATGGCATGAAAGAATAAGCTGACATGCACAACATATTTTGATTCGATTTTTTTTTCCGAGATAAGTGTACTGTTTGATATAGGTCGTAAATTGTATAAAAAATATTCGGATACCGACATTCCGGTTCTCCGGAATCATCATTTTGATTGAGCAATATGACCTAAAAAGAATGCGTTATCGAGCTTTCACTCAAACTCGACTAAAATCACATAAAATTATCAATTTGATTCAGAGCATATTTATTTGTTTTCTTTTTCAGACTGTTTTATTTTAAGTAACTATTTTAGAAAGAATGGTGTCCTATTTCTTTTTTAAAATTCAAATGAAAGTGTGTTAAGGATAATATTTTGTATACTAAACTGATATATCGCTTGTTTCTTGTAGTATGCAAATTGTGTCATAAAAAATTTGAAATAAATAAAAGTTTAAAAGTTTCTTAATAAACTCGTTAGCATATGATTGAAAAAAACTTCTAATTCTCAGCCTTGGTATAATATATTGATAAGGTCAATTCAAAACGCGCTAAATCTTGTAACATAAGGATCTATAGTGGGTAAGGCTTTTAGTTGACGACCCCTATATTTTTTCCAAAAACAACCATTATAATAATTCTTCTTACAATGTCTATTATCTTTATATTCTTTTTTCTAAGTGAATTCCATTTAAAGTGGCATTATGCTCATATTTTCATAATCAAGTTTAGCTGAATTGTCTTTACATTTCAAACGTTTGACTGTTAAAAAAGAGTTTGACCAACATCTTTTTTATAATCTGAACGTTACAGGTAAATACTAATTACTGTTATAGAAATTTTGCTTGGACCCTTGCATTATTTATTGTTTATCCAAATACAATTATAGAATTAAAAGGAATTATGGCAAAATAAAAACTTTTTTATTTTCACTAGTTGACTCACTATTTGTCCTTGGATGGGCATTATATTACTTCAAGATAAAATAAGATCAGATAACATTAATAATATCTGTCATATGTTTCGGTTCGGATTGGAATATCCGTCCTGAGGTGACCCGCCCATTGGGCGGTAACGAGGCTTGCCGAGTTACTGCCCATGGGCGGGAAACCGAGGGACGGATATTCCGATCCGAACTGCAAACATATGTCAGATATTTTTTCTTGCATATTCTACCATATTCCATTATATTTTAAATGTTTTATCTTTATTGTCAATAGAAATTTATATCAAGACAACCGTAACTACTTTCTTACAACAGCGTATGAAATTGCAATTTCATTCATAACGGTAAAATGACGTCATCCTAAGCGTGCCATTGTACAGCACGCGACTCATCTGGAACCCCCCCCCCCCCCATGCCAGATGAAATTTCCGGCATGGGTAAAACTAACGGAAACGCCAGTCTGCTATGCAAGAAAAGATTTGATAAATTTTACTCATACAGTATGCCAATCTTTAAACAGTGATTGTACAATCGGAATTTACATGACAACAATGTCATGATATAAGTATAGTATAAATAAATAAAAGTCAATTTTTATAAAAACAGATCTAATATATATTATATTATGCAGTGAGATGACAAGAGTATCGTTTATTAAGTGTATTGCGCTCCCTCTTATCAATATCTTTGAAAACAAATATCGCTATTTTTAAAAAAATATACTTAAGCATGTTAAATTACATCGTGATGATATTTGAGTAAACATTATTTGCTATTTTATTAATATAATAAATTGACAATTGTACAGTATATATTACATTTTGAACTGTATGTATATTCGAACATTACGAAATTATTTCAAATTATCCGCGTTACAACGTTTAGCGGATAATTGTTATCTTGTCCTTACCGTGGTAACACAATTGGATTGGTTAGTTTTTGCTCGACTGCGTCGGAGTATAAATAGTCACAGGGCGTGACTTATGTTCAGTTTCTATCGAGTATCTCACAGAGAACAGCTATTATCTTTTCAAATTCAAATTTAGTCTTTCGAAATGTTGATGACTTTGTTATAGCATCGTGAATATGGTTCTAAAAGCATTATTTGTTGATGTTCGTAAATTTTGTTATGCATGTTGTAATTCATGGCTACTCAGAGCAGATGTGATCTAAACCCAGAGTTGATGAAAGCGGCTTTATGACCGGACAGAGCCTGGGTCATCTTTGCCGCTGCTGGATTGTGGTATTTTTTATACAATATGTAATTCTTCCAGAAGGGTGGCGCAGCCCGCTCGCGATTAACTTGGTTTGTCTGCATATTGTTATTGTCTGGCACAAGTTTCTCATGATTGTAACTGTGGAATTTTGTCAGTGTTGTTATTTACTTTGTTAAAATCCGAATTACTTTTAAATAATGCAGCACTTGCAAGTGTATTTATTAATATATAAAAAATATGTATACATGTTTATGTTTCACCATGCATATAATTTGGTTATGTCTGCCTTCTTTATGCTGTTTCTCTCAATAATCCATTCTCGAAATGCACAACTGTGTTGTTGTTTTATGATTTAAAGGTAGGGATGAGACCTAGACGTATAAACTAGCATGGTGCAATAACATACATCATCTGAACTTAAAAATTATGAAAATGATGGATTTGATTTACAGATGCTGTTGTATAATAAAAGGAAATAAACTTGCATTAATTTGAAATGCTGACCTATATAAAACTGCAATGTAATTTGATCTGGCACTTCAAGCGGATACGTTGCCGAAACGCCAGCAAATTTTCTGTATTCTTTCAGGTATGTAAAAAGCATTTTGATCTTCTTATTTTAAAAAAATTATTATCTTTATGAATGTATTGACTATATATTTGTTACTTTCTTTAATATTTGGCTCATTTTTGTTATTACGATATTATTAAAATTAATACGATATTATAACTTATAACAGACAAATTGGAATTTTCAACTTGTAAATGAATATAAAGTGATTGAAAACTATCGAGATACATACATGCACCCGTAAAATTAGAAAATATTTAATTCAATGTATATATATAAAACAGTAATGTTTCTTATTTCATGGGTACATGTATGTATCTTGATAGTTTGCAATCAATTTATATTCATTTACAAGTTTGAATTTCCAATTTGTTTAAAATTACATATTTAAAGAAAATTCGCTTACCAAAATGTTTTACACTGGCAAGTTTTGATCACTCAAGCTATGGTTTGGTTTGGTTTAAACATATTTATTTAAGCTCGATTGCGAAACAAGTTCTTGCATTTTGTATTAATCACTTTCGAGTCTGCTTCAATAAAAAAAAGCTAGATTTCAGCTGTCTTATTGCTCGATATGATTATAAGACTGTTTGGTTATATTTAAGTTAAGATTGTGCAAACACTGTTACTGTTAACAGTGATTTTATTTATCTATGTATTAAATTAAATCATTAATTAATTGATTTATTAATTTATTTATTTATTCCTACTGGTACTATTATTATCATTATTATAAGTATTTTCAAATTTATTATTATTATTATTATCATTATTAAATTTATTGTTATTATTATTATTATTATTATTGATTTATTTTCTTTAGACCGAGCGGTCAATGATAACCTACGAAAGTTCAATCACTTATTTCAAGAAGGGTCCTTACCTCAGCAGACTCTAAAGACAGCTATGAGATACAAGGGAATCCGGGAACCAGTCCCAAGCTCTCATTGAATAGATTCCTTGGTTCTTTTACATGTCCAGTGAATAGCACTGATACATGCGAGGATTACCTGGGATTCGCAACAGTAAACCTATATATTATTATAATAAAAATTATTATTATTATTATTTCAAAATGAAACAGATCACAAAGGATAATGAGCGAGATAACTATAGTTGTGCTGGTTTTGGCAGCCATTGTTTTAGCGACGGGCGAAATACAGACATTCAGATAGAATGTACCTACCTTTATGACAGGAATCGCTCGAAGAACTGTCAAAGAAAGACTTAGCGTTCAGCCTCCGCCAATGCCTGGATTCAATTTAAATGCAGTTGGTTATTTCTTTATTTTTTTATCATTTATTTATGTATTTATTTATTTATCTATATTTATTCGTTTATTCATTTTCTTTATTTATTCTAAGGCGAAACTAAGCTGAGTCGCTTCTTGAAGGGTTTGGGGCAATAAAGTATTGTCGTATTACCTTACTGTTGAAGACGGTTGTTTTTAGTTATCTTTAGTACAATTATATTTATAAAACTACTTATATTAAACACAATATAAATGCATCCAAGAAATTGGCTAACCTTTATTTTCAAGTATCAAAAATGAAATATATGTGCATTTCATGATGATTCAATGATAGATTGACAGTTCTTTTGCGATTGGAACATAAAATATGCTATTGTTAACTTTTCAGTGGCTTGGTCCATGGTTTTATCAATTTCATAAGGTACCATGTAGTTGGGCGATTGCAGAGGACTTCTCGGATTACACTCAATTGTTTGTACCTGATGGAAATGTATTTTTGAATCATGAATCCATGAGAAAAGTTTTAATTACATAATTGGTCAGTATACTGGGAAACTTAAATATATTTAATTGGCACGGTGGTACATGTATATGATAGAAATTGTATTATAATGGAAATGCCGTTTTTAATAATGAAATATAACTTTTGCAAACCGACATTTGATATGATATCATTATTAACATGATGAACAGCAGAGAAAAAGCCTTGATAAACTTGATTGATGATCTACTCTTAAAATAAGCAAAATTATCAAATATTCGGGCAGATGACCTAAACGTGTTTCTGTTATCATATACTAAGAACATGCAAATATATATAAAAATCATGTATATCTTAGTTTGATTACACGTGAAGAAAGCATTAGCTTATAATCACAACTTCGAATCAAACCAGTAATGCGCAATACTAAGTAAATGTAAATGTTTTTACTCTAGACAAAAACGACTTGCACCTAGAGGTGTTTAAACTTTAGGCAAGTAATACTTAGATTACCAGTTAACAAGTCCTACGCGTTAACTTCTCGGCCATTCGGCCATATCTATATGTCTTGTTTGGTAACTATAGTATGTGTGTTAGAATTATTATTACTGTATCAGTATTAAGCAAAATATAAATTGTGTTCAGAAGTACCTGAAACAAGGCATGAAATAAATAGAACATAATAATTAATGAGAGAACATGCACTTTTAAATGATTAATGAGGCATATAAATATGATACCTTTATTACAGAAATCGTAATCTGTGTAATAAGATGACATCGATTTTCACTGTGACAGGCCCTGGAAAGTTTTCCGGCAAAGATATTATTGGTAAAACGAATTCCACTCTTACTTTAAATATGTAGTCTTTCTTATGAAAATGAATTCAATGTTAGAAAATACATTGGCGAGTTTCTCCTTAATGTTAAGTTATTCCCGTGCTTTCCGAATGTACACATGTGAAATGTGCACTGTTCGCCAACCGTTTCACATTCTTGTTCTGGATGTGTCTTTGTCATTCATATGCAATTAGAAATATGTCTTTATACCTTGCAAATTCAACATTATATGTTGCATTCATTGCTATCTATTACAAATGAAATACTTATTATGTTTTGCCTGAAGGTAAAAAGTGGATTTATATTTTTGGAGCCAGGGCTATACCAAAAAAGTACTGTAGCAGAAAAGTTACACATACTTAAATATAAAATGACACATTATCAATATAATAAACAATATTTTAGGGGACAACTGGTCAGGAAAAGTGACTGTAGTAGCAACGGACTATCAAGGATTTTCTATTGACTGGGGATGCACAAAATGGTCGACAATTGAACAAAGATGTGCTGATCCGTTTCTATATATAAAAACACGACAAATGCAGTTGTCTCAGGTTATTGTTGGAAGGATAGAATCTGCGCTTCAAAACATATTTGGAATATCACTCAACGAGCTTACAAGAATAAGTCATGCGAGACGTAAGTCTAGTTTACATTAAAGAGTGTCTTGTTTCTTTGTTCGTTTGCTGATTTGTTGTTGTTTCTAATAGTTACATGACTATATATTTTAAAAAAAATACTTATAGTCATTGTGAGCATGATACTTTAAAGGCACATCATGTCTCAGTAATTAATATTGTTTCCCTATATTACTATTACTATACTAATTATCAAAAGCAACAGAAGCAAAATATGTATCAGGTACTTGGCCAATCAGTAACATTCTGGAAACAAAAGCTGGACACCAAAATCAAAGGCTTTTGAGAAATAGCATAATAAGCATTTCTGAGGCATAATATGGGCCTTTAAATGTTAATAATGCATCGACTACAAGAAAAAAATAAAGATGATTCTATTCCTGATAAAGTATTTTTTTTAATAATTGAGAAATTGCTTTCCTTTTAATACCGATTGTCAATTCTATCACACAATCAAAATCATCTGCATACTCGTATATTTTATCTACATAATTATGGACCATGAACTCTGTATGGGCTTTACTTGTTAATAAACACTTATGATTTTAATGGACTTTAGATTTCTACATGTATTGCAATTGCAACTTTTATCTAAATGTGTCTTCCAGTTACTTTGTTTACGATAATGATTAACGGATGTTCTTTTAACTTTGCACAGCTTGTCCAAACGAAAGAAAGCAGGGATAGAAAAAAATGTTTATAAATGCTCACGGACGTGCGACAAAAAAGGAAATGCAAGTACATGTACCAATGAATGAAGACGAATGATTGTTTGCAACAAAATTTTATTTCTTTAAAAATCACTACAGCTTAGAATTCTTATATTCAGTGATTTAATATATCATGTTTGCGTACATTTAACTTTTTTAATTTATTTTGTATTTTCTGCATATATATAAACATTTAAGTGCTCTGAAAAACTTAAAAGCGAGTTATGCGGTGACGAAGAGCATATTTTGAATTTATAACTAAAACCACTTTTGGACAGTCTCTAGCATAACAATTGGAGCTAACTTGTGGCGGCTAGGGCAATAGCGAGCAGATCATTTAGGAAAGCACATTAGTTATCCGTGGGCTGTAATCTTAGTTCAAACTAAAGTTTAAATCGATATATTGGTCATCATATATATGATATAATGAATCAATTGTAATTCGTTGTGCCATAAATTACTATAAATATCAAAACCAAAGCAGTTCATCTGTTTCTCTCTATGTTTTATACGATCTCGGATTCTGTTCGTGCACAGGTGTACATTCTGCCACAGCAAAACATCTAATAGTTATTTTATTATCTAATCCAGTTGCATCTGGTTTCTTATATGTAAAAACAATTTTGATTCCATTCGTATCTGTCATGTATCCTTGTAAGTATTTCTTATAGCCCTCTATTTGTCTTCACCTTAAATCCCTACGCCATGATGAATCAATACCTATTCTGTCTGATAATACACTGTCTCGTCCGTGATATCTTCTACATTATATTGTATAAATAGTAAAATGGTATCTGTACTTACAATCGAAAAATAGAAAATTAAACAAAAATTTCTCTTCGTCTTCATAAAGGATGGTATCGTGACATTGACTTTCAATAACACAAAATTATGATTTCCAGTATATTTCTGGGTATATTTCTTTATCATATTTTCCAAATCTTTCCGGTTTAGGTGTCCCACCTGTTTCAAGTACCCCGCCAGATCTTTATAAGAAATTCTAATTTTTATGTTTTTAGGCTTTTGGACCTCAGTGGAGTTCGTTAAACGTACAAAGGCTACTTTGAATATTATTTGTGAAAACTGTGTCATGTTCAATTATTTTCAAAGTCATAAGTAACTGAATATAATTTGGGGGATATGTTTTGAGTTTGTTTCGAACGGGGTGTAAATTATCACTGATAAGCAAAACATTAAATGTACAATTATGAAATTAAATTGAAATAAAACTTGTTTCGATGGAAGAATTTTTTTCACATAGATTCATGTGCATTGGTTATTATCGAAAAACCGTACAGTTTAATATTTTTCAAACACAAACATCAATTCATTTTTTATCGGTTGATAACGCAATTGATCAATTTCATATCTTACGTAATGTATTGATTTTTCAAAATTCAATTTGATTTCGATATATTCTAAGCAATAATACTTTTCGAAACGTGTTAAAAGAAGGCAATGTTATCAGTTTTCAGAAGTAATGAATAATTTTCAGATTATAAAAGATTGTCATTGTGAGATCCCGTTCATATCATTAAATAGTTCAATTGCATTTTTTGATAACGAAGATAAATATAATGTACTCAGGTAAGAATAATAGAACCATGAAATAATTTGATAGGAATTAGATTTAATATCAAAATCTACCAAGAAATCACAACAATAATGCCGTTCAAAACGAACTTCCAGTTGCGGAAATATATCATTTCTGATATAGTGCAAACTCCGACTTTATCTAAATTTGCAAAAATGTGAATTCAAGTTAATCCATATTACATTTGTATAAACGTGTAAGACTTAGTGTACAATTGAGTGTGTTTAGTGAATAAGATGATTGGCTAAATTGATATTTTATTTGAAGTGTTAAAACTTCCTTTTACCAAACAAAGGATTTTTAAACTGTTATGAAACAATAAATATATGATACGATATTGATATCATATGCAACAAAGTGAAATAAATCAAATACAACAATGCTCATAAGGTAGGTAATTATCGTAAAAGAGTATGTCAAACATTAACAATGCCAAATGCACCGTTGTTATTTTCAATCAATTAACCGAATCACGTTTGAATTTCCAAGACTTTCTCCTTTGCATTCGACCATGACAATATTTTCCAATGATGACTTCAACAACAAAAACACAGAAACTAATCACCGCACCACCGGCAGCTACATAAAATGCACTCTGTACGTCTATAATCGAGATTGGCTTGGCTTCAGTTACTATTGAATCGGCACAAATTGCCTTTGACTTTGTCCACCATCGTCTTTTCCATTCTTCAATTAATCCAGATTCCTGAATAACTAACATCCTGCATAAATTCAAATCATTATACATCCAAAATTGTTTTGACTTTTTGTTTGCTTTGTAATTATAATCATGGTATTATTCAAGATGCAGTCCTTTTCAACTTGTGCCAAATGATTATTCGAGCGTGCCCATATTATGACAGACGTTTAATTGATTGTTAAAAAGAAAAAACAACATAAAGAATTATTGATGGTTATTGCGATTTCTTTATTTTTTTGGCATTGGTTCCAAAATAGGTTTAATGATTAAGAAAAATGCCCTATTATTGTTTAAATGCCAAAAGTTATATAGATATGCACGTTGCGTGTTATTGGTATGAACTCTATTAATAGTAATACATTGGTAACGTGTGAATGGTTGGCAAAAATTATGGTGGTGATAAAATGAAATACATTGAAATTTTATGTTAATAATTAACAAGCTATTTTTATTTTACATGATAAGAAAACTAATATGATTTTATAAAACCTTTTAAAATAATAATTTATTGATCGTTATATATATATAAATCATACATTCATAGATAATACACTTACTGCTTTGTGAATATTTGCTCGTGTGGTGAATTATTGGTGAATCCAAACGCATATCTAAGAGGCAAAAATTTGTCTTTAATCATCATAAGATCGCAATCTTTGGCCATCTCAAACTCCATAACGACAGAGTCACCTTAATCACGAAATAAATAATGCATACATTGTAAGTTCACACTTGTTCTAAAAATCAACCCTGGCCAATTATTATTGGCATGTATTATCACAGTTATTTTTATTATTTTCATTATTCATTTACACCTCATTATGTGCACTTTAAATATCTATGATGTATATGGTACAATGTCATATCATTCATGTGTTAAACGCATATAATATAGGGGCTGTGCTACAACTGGTTTTGCGATAAAACGAATTTTGTAATAATTTATTACAAAGGTCGTTGCGACGACATAATTTTGTTGCAATTTTTCACAACAAGTTTTTCAATAAAAGCGAGCTTTTTAAATAAATTATTCTTATATCAGATTTGATATATATATTATACTCTAAACATAATGATATTGATCATTTATATGAGGACTGACATTAAGTGAGTTTATATCACAGAGTGTTGAGTCAAAATATTTGCAAAACTACCGGCAGTAACAGGAGGGTGTCCTTACAATTGAAATGTATTATTACATTTTTTTCTAACGATGAACTACAATAGTACATGTTTTGAAAGTGATTAATGTCAGCTTACTTACCTATCCAGCCATACTATCCTTTTTTAACTTTTTCAAGTTGAACATCAAAATCAACGGCTAACACTGTTGGGTCTTTCTTACTAAATTCAGCTATTGCATCCCCCACTCGTCTAAATACTGGTCTTTTAGAAGTCTAATTATATAATGATATTATGGCTTAATACTTAAATAAACAAATTAATAACAACAACAACAAACACTTTCAGACTCAAGACTATGATAATCGTTTTTAAGGCCAGTATATTAATTTTCAATTTTGGCTCTCACATGACCTATCTATAGAGACAAAAACGATATTAAAGTCATAATACAACTTTTAAACTGTAAAGCATCTAATCTTAGTTTTTTAATGTGTCTTTTGTTTTGTAATTATACGTATGTTTTACACAAAGAGTAAATTGCAACGTTTATCGTGTGTTTTAGGAAGAATGTTTATCATGAAAAACAATACGCGACATGTCAACGTAATTTTGAAGGGTGTTTTAGCTTTTTTGAATCACTTTAGTGTTCAATTTCTTAAACAAACAAAACCGTTGACATTACAGGTAACAAAGTCATGGTCATAGTAGGACTCGCACCCACGATTTCTAAATTACAGGCAGTTACCTTTGCTTCTTTGATAAAATTAACCCCCTTACCCCAAGCTTTTACCTCAAAAACAAATTCTGCGCTTGTACCTCTTTGTACGCCCCACTGATATGTTCCCTTTAGGTCGGCCATTTCATCAAGGGTTTCAAACGGTGGTTTATCTTTTGTCACTGTAAGGAAAGCTATAAGGTTTCCACAATATGTTCCCACAATAACTATTGCAAATAACCGCCAGGAACAAATCAGTGTTCGTCCCGCCACAGATTGAGGTAAGTTGACACTGCCTGTGGCAGAATGAAATATAAAAATGTATAATACTGTCAAACATTCTTTATTTTGATAGATGCTATTACAATGTGATATTATTTCGATTTCATCTCTTATCAAATCAGGAACTGAATGTATATTAACAACTTGAACATGACTTTAATAATGGACACAAAATAAGCGTTTATAAAGTATACACATACTATTAAGTTTTTAAGTCAAAAAGCTATTTTGACATCATAAAAAGTTTTCTTTATATCTTAAAATTATTGTCAAATTATTTAAGCTTAAATCTCAAACACTTTAATTGAGATATATTAAAAACAATATCTAAAGGCCTTAAAAATAATGTTTTTAAGAGAAAACGTAATTATAATTTTCTCTTTTTGCTTAATAAATCTTTAGAGTACGATATATAATATGTTTTTGACAATAGTAATAATTTGCATAATTTCAAATTTTTATCAATTATAATAATGCATAGTCGTTTAATATTTCTACATACCTTGTGCAAACAGGGTTCCGTACATGTACCATAGTGAATGATTAAACGATTGGAACACATTAAGCCAAGAATAGTCAAAACCATCATCAGTCCGGGCGTAAAAAGGATTATATCTAAAAAATAAAAAGTATCACAAAACATATAGGCACCACTCAAAATGGACTCTGAAAATAAACAAATTCATACAAACAGTCGAATATCAACAACTTAACGTATACAAGAATTACAACTAAACGTATACAAGAAGATAATAAAGAAATATTACAAAATATAGGATATTCCTCGTTAAAGCCCATTATGCCTCCTCAAAAATGCTTTTATTTTTTACAAATGTATTTTAATTCGATTGTGTTGGAAGCTATAAACTTATTCATAAGAACTACTAATTTCTTCGGGTGATAAGCATAGCATGCACGTGCAAGCAATAATCTAGACGTTATTAGTCAATGTTTGCCCTTTCTAAAGAAAAAAGAGTATCTGTTTCTGAGGCAAAAAAACATTGAAATATAATTATTATTCATGTGATTTTATATGTTAAAAAACAATAGCATACTTTTCCAAAAGAGATAAAATGAACGACATTATCGGCAGGCAAATCCCGATGGTCATAAGCACTTTCCAATGCAATGGATCAACGAGCGTCCTCCATTTTCTAGCGTTTGGGTCCGGTTTCTTTACCAGAACAGATGTATAGCCATAGAAAAATGGAAACATAAAATCCATTACAAGTTCCCGCTCTTTTTGAATGGTTGTATCTGCTGCAACTATGTCAACTTCCTATATTGAAAAAAATGAATGAGATTATGAGATGTGTAGGAAGTGTCTGATTACAAATATTGTGTAAACCAACATTTATATAGTATATTAATTGCTTACAATGTTGTATTTTAAAACTAAACCTTTTCATACCGCCCCATGATTTGCGATTTTAAAGAGTCGGACAAAACAACAACATTGAGCATTTGCAAATGGAACATGAAACAATCGAAAAATACTTAAACTAACATATCTAAATACACGTTTTATTCACAAAGTGAATAAAGTGGACGGAAAATAATTAGTTTTAATAAATAGAGATAATAACTTCTCTTTGCAGTTGTCCTATCATTCCATTAAACGTATTGTTTGGACCTGGACGCCCCCACGTTTGATCTGGAGGTTCTGTTAACGTGTACCTAGAAATAAAAGAACATAATGCTCTCATACCAGCTAATAACCATTATCATGTGGTATTTTTGAAGAAACATAATAACAATATCCTTGAACCATTTTAGGTAGTATATATAGTCAATGCATTCTACATATTAAATGAACAACAAATGAGTAAAATACATCTTGTAAAGATTGAACTGACAAATGTTCCAAATGTGATATTGCGTTGTATTTGTTTGGGACAGTTTTGTATCATTTTCTTAGTTATTTTATAAATACATACGTAAAATTAAGTCTCCATGCTAATTCTTTCAGAAGATTCATACAGATGCCTCCATAATTCGCTGTTCCATTTACTTCCGTTTTAATGACAAAGGGGACAAACTAAAACAGTTTTGAAACAAATCATGCGAATGATCACAAAATCGCATTGTCTTACTGGTTTAACATTCAATTGATATATACTATTTTAGAAACTGTTGTGCGATTAAATAAAACCATCATTTGCATGTTTCATTTTTTGCTAAATTGAAGACATTACACAAATGTATTATATTTACCTGTGAATTAAAACCGCTTCGCTCGGGGACATTTAATAACTAATGTATGACCGTGTATTATTGTACGTTCATTACCTTACTTTTCAATGGATAATCGTGACATTAAGGCTATAATCGTTATCTATATAATCGTTTTATTACTGTTATTTTTTTCTAGAATCAAATGAATTATGTTGTTTTATAAATTCTTTATTTATAAAAAATGTCTTGCGAAAATATGGCCGTTTATTACCCTTCCTGATTTTTTCCGCCTTTTTGATTGGATATTGATCACCCAAACGAAACTGATATTACCGAGCCTGACGGGTAATATACACACTGAATTTCCCCGTTGGGTACCCCATGTTATAAACAACATGCGCTGAGGTGATGCGCGTACGGTTTGATTTTACGCGGTGTAAATTCCGATTAACAAGCATATTTAAACTGTCAAATGATAAATATTTACCAAAGTAAAGTAGTGATACATATTCTCATTAGTATTGAAAACAAATATGAACTCGTGAAAGCTTAATATTAATTACAAAAAAATGCGTTCAATAGACTACTCCTTTTCACTTCTTTATATTCGTTAGGTACGGGAAAAATACTTCATGTATTTATGTAACGTCATGTCGTGATGAAGGGGTACCCTAAAGGGCATCTTATTTCGACGTTTCATTTGAAACAGCAATGATTTTTTTAAAAAAATCGTCTAAACTCGGCAGGGAAGGGTTACCGTAATAAAATTATTATTTTGGTTTTGGAGTGAAACATGTGGATATATTACCCGCCAAGATAAAATATCACCCTCGCCTAACGGCTCGGGTGATATAAAATCTAAGCAGGTAATAACATATAATATAAACGACTGTTCGCTTTGGGTAATATAGCCTCATAAGTTTTTATACTGGACAATTTAACCTTTACAATGTCTATAAAAGATTATAGATTTTAGCTTCTCGAGCTTTTAATTTTTTATATATAATCATATACCTAACAAGTCAAAATTAAAATTATATAAAATATAATCAAATAGTAAAGATTTTAAAATGTACATGCAATGTAGATATCAAAAACTGCCTTCCATTGTAACCGAACTTTGTGTTTGGGAACATAGCAGCATGAATGATAATTTTACCACGCTTCCACACGTAGCCACGTAGCTTAAAGCACGACCTTGTTTCTTCCACATTAATGTTTCTATTATATAACCTTCACATTTATCCACTGACCTCCAACTGCTAGCCTTCTGTAGTTTAAATAGAGGTATAAAGTAAACATTTGATTTAATTTATTGCAATAAGACTGTCTGTTATTAGGCTGATGTTAACAAAACCAAATAAAAGTATATTAAAGTAATATACAAATAAATCAATTATTTTCCTTTGCATTTAGAATTTAAATGTGAGTGAATCATTCAGTATCGATTAAATTTGGGTCAAATCTCTCATTCGTTAGATAATTTTTGTATAAATTATTTATCATACATTTTCGTCGTGTAAAAGACGCCTTCTGGTGTTGTGCCATTATTTGACAAATTACCCGTAAAATGGCGAACGCACACTGTCACAAGGGGACGCTCGTTATAAATTGTGTGTTTCAAATGATTATCTGTTCTAGTTATAGAAATATTCAAGTACATGTCAAAATTTCAGAACATTTTCTATGTCAAGTTTTGACGTTCAAGTGTGGCCTTGACCTTCTCTGGCACAAGGGTAAAATAAATTCTGCACATTGCCCTGTTGGGGTTAACATTTGAGTCAAGTTTGAAGAAAATCCTGCTATAAGTATAGAATTTATAGGGCGGACACGACATATTGTCTAGTATTGACTGTATGTAGATTTAAAGACTTAACTTTGTTAAAATGCAATACAAAGTAATGAAACTTGACTTGCATATCTTGCTTGTGACACCGCATACATATTTTAAGTTTTAAGCAAATACCTGTGCTAGTTTCAGAAATACTCAGGTACGTGTTAAAATTTAAGACCATTTTCTTAGTCAGTTTTTGACCTTTCAAGTGTGACATTGAACTGAAGCCGGCACATATGTAAATGGGCTCTGCACATTACCTTGTTGAGGTGAGGTGAACATTTGAGTAAAGTATAAAGAAAATATTTCCTTTAGTATAGGATTTATAGAGCAGACACGACATAGTGTCTAATAATGGATTGTATGTAAATTTGAAGACTTAAAAAGGGGCATAGCTTTGTCAAAATACAATACAGAGTTATGACCTGCATAATTGTATTGTCACACTACATAACTTCATATATATTTTAAGTTTCAAGCAAATACCTTTTCTAGTTTCAGAAATATCCATATACATGTTAAAGTTAAAGAATATTTTCTAAGTCAATATTTGACCTTCAAGTGTGACCTTCACCTTAAGCCGACAAAAGGGTAATTTGAGTCAAGATTGGAGAAAATCTTTCAATTACTCTAGGACTTACAGATCGGACACGACATACTGTCTTATATTTGATTGTTTGATATTTGACATTAATTTTGACCTTGGCCTTGAGCTGACACATGAGCAACATGGGTTCTGCAATCGCCTTGTTGAGGTGAACATTTGAGCCAAGTTTGAAGAAAATCTTTCAGTTGGTATAGGATTTATAGAGCGGACACGATAACGGAGACGGACGGACGGACGGACCGACTGACCGACTTGACAAAGCGAATTCATTATAGCCCGCACCGTTTTTGTGGTGGGGTATGATTATTAACTTTAGTGATAAAATTAAAAATGCATTTATATCTACATGTTGACACGACTCGCCCATGCCGCCAACAACATTGCATAAGTCAAGTAAACGAATATAGACAGTGAATATAAATAGCCATGTACTTGTATGGAAAGCCTTGACTGATCAATGATTATAAAAATGAACGTTGTTGTAATACAATGTGCACTTATGAATACATTATGTGGACGCATCCTTTAATATGAATTCAACAGAACAATATATGATGTCAGTGTGTCTTTAAATGATGTCGACCAATCATTATACTATGAGCATTCATGAATATATTATGTGGAAGCATCATTATGTACTGTCAACTTATCAATATAATTATCATGTCAATCTTTCATCATACGATAAGAATCTATTGTTATACGGTGTGCATTTATGAACATATTATGCGGTAACATTATTATATAATGCCAACTAATATATGTTTAATATGTTATGTCAATCTTTCATTATACGATGTGAACCTACAATTAAGTGACCGCTGCTTAATATGAAGTGCAATCATCATTATATCGTGTGCTTTTGTCATTATACTGACGGGGTTAAATTTACCGGGTCATATTTCTCTACGCACTGTTCGGAGCGGGAACTGTCTATATCTCAACAGTTGAAGTACACGTGATAAAATCCCAAGACTTGCGGGAGTATAAGGACACATTTACATATATATAGTTTTTAGTTGACTCTATATAAAGACGAGTCTACATAATATAGTATTGTTTTGAATCTATATAAGAATGGTTCTGCATAATATATTTGTAATTGCACATCATATAATAAAAGACTGACATCATACATATATAAAGACAGATTGCGATAATATATACTGTTATTATGACTCTATATAAAGATAGTTTCACATGAAATATTCATTACATTAAATGTACATCGTATAATGAATGATTGGCATCATATAATGACACATTTACATCATATAATGCTAAATAGATAAATACAGAATCCCATAAACAAGCCCAACACGGCAAAATTGAAAATGTTGCAGGCTCGGTTTGATTGAGTGTTGACTCCATATAAGGATGATTTCTCATAATTTACTGGTATTATGGCTCGACTCGATATACGAATGGTTTCACATAATATACTGAAAAATGCCCATCGTATATTGACAGATTGAAATGATATAAGGAAATATTGACATTATATTCTATTGACTCTATATAAAGATGGTTCCATATGATTTATTCATACCTTTACATCATATAAGGACAGAAAAACATGATATATAGTTATTTGACCTTATATAAGGATGGTTCCACTTTATATATTCAAATATGCACATCGTATAATGATAAATTGACATCATATAAAGACACATTAACATCATATACATGTATTGTTCTGTTGACTATAGATTAGGATGGTTTCACATAATATATTCATTAGTGCACATTGTATAAGGAAAGGTTGACTCAATATATTGCTATTTGGACATAACAAAGTTTAGGTTTATAATTATTAGACAGTCAAGGCTTTCAATATACTTGACTTATGCAATGTTGTTTGCAGCATGGGCAAGTCGTTAACGCGTCAGACCAGCAACCAAAAGAGTAATAGTCACGTTGGTTCAAACCCCTGTAAAGGTTAGCTAGAGCAAGAAACTTCGCTTTTTGCTCAGTACTGGTTGGTCCAGGAACGAAATGGATTATACGTCTATCCTACACAATCGAACCAGAAAATAACTTTTGAATATTAAACTAAAGTTTGAGTTCTAAATAATTCATTGTCATTTTCTCAACTTGAATGATGTTGTTTTAGCATTATTTTGGTACAAAAACGACACGTTAAGAAACTGTGTATCTATCTACCTTATCACATTTTTCAGTACAATTTTTTGAGAACGTAGATATGATCGGAAACGCGGCAGTTAAATGCATTTTGTAATGGACCATCGCTGTTGTATTTCGGTTTCGGCAAAATTAATGTTTTGAAAAGTTTAAATGTACACCGTTTGTGTTATTTTCTTGTTTTAAACCTGCTTTTCTTTTAGTCACATGAATAATAGTACAATGTCATATATTTCATATACATCAGTCATAGAAAGGTACCTACCGCAGGAGAATCTTCATCTTGAAGTCTTGGAAAGGAAATCACTGCTACATTATCAAGGTCATTTGCACATTCCGTGATGGTTGTGCCAACATTTCTGT
Organism: Ruditapes philippinarum; assembly: GCF_026571515.1. Lineage (NCBI taxonomy): Eukaryota > Metazoa > Mollusca > Bivalvia > Venerida > Veneridae > Ruditapes > Ruditapes philippinarum. Next base: position 53,023 of record NW_026859330.1, read on the forward strand.
CGTTGTCGAGACTCGCAATAAGCCATCTTGAGAACTGTTTTATCAACGTTTTCGGCAGCTTGTTTTTACTGTCAAATGTGTTCGCCTGTACAATATCACAACACTAATTATTATTTAGTATTTACAACTTACAATTATGTTTTGGTTGGATGTAATTGGGATACATGTGACAGCCATCTTACCAAAATAATCAAACAAGAAACAAACAAAATACTGATGGCAAATGAAAATAAACAGGCTACAAACTAAATTATCACTTAATTGAGAAACAACATAAACGACATCCAAGATTCAGAATTGCTGATTGTGTCTATACTCGCGTCAAATAAATTAAATTAATCTATATACATGTATATACAATATTTGTGTTCTGTTTAATCACCAAAGTGTATTATGTATACTTACCGTATGTAAAAGTCGTCGAATGCAATTAAATTTACAGAGAACCACGAAGTTGATACTACCTGTAGTTGGTACAGTGCGAATATAAGCATCTAATAAAAGTTTATGAAGATCTGTCACTTTGTAAATATTGTATAAAATTGCCTTGACATTTTCTTTTGAAACACTGTTAATAAGCCGAGAGCTTTCGTGTTCTGTAGATGAGAAGAGAGCATGAAATAAACGTGACTAGCCGGTGCTAGGGAGCTTGCAGTAAACACTGCGGTCAATGAAGACACAATTAAGCAAAACCTGCAATATCTGAATATAACCGCGTTTGGCTAACTTCAATATTATTTAACTACGACTCGTTATGGTATTTTTTAAATTTTGTACTTGAGGAATTTTGTACTTAAGGAATGTTAAACACTTAAGAGTCGATACATTTTTTATGTATTTGAACTGCACAATTATCTATCTATATTCAATGAATGTCAAACCCCTCGCGGGGATCTAGATATAATGTACTATTATAAAGCACTTTTATTCATTCGACTCTTTTATGATATCAAAATGACTATAAATGCAATTAAATGATAGTGAACAATCAATATTTTTACATTCTAATGTAAAATGCTGGCTCAATGGAAATTTATATTTTGCTACTCATTTCTTTGGGAAAAAATACTTAGGTTTAAAACAATCAACTAAATGCGCAAATTGATGTGATACTAATTTCTACCAGTGTCGTCTTCATAAAATATAAACACTTCTGTCCACTTCAACAACCCGGCAATGATTGTAGATAAAATACTTGATACGTGTAACTCTACCTGTAATAGCAAAAGCCAGGCTTATCTTACTCGTGTTTTATATATTAACGGCGCATTATGCTTATAATATGATTAAATGTTTCGTTTATTGCCATACGTTTTATAACGTTAAAATAATGGTTAAAGAGCATGTTAGATGGGTATCATCTATACGAAATAGCGCTGAATGTGAAAGTATTTGTCATGAAAGAAGCAAAATGTAAACAAAGTAACATTTTGACTTCCATCAATATAACTGTACATCTGCCAAACAAAAACATAGGCAAAAGATGGTTCAGGTAATTCGCCAATCAGTAACCTTTAAGAAACTAAAGCAGGACATGAAAAATTAAAGCTTTTGAAAAATAAATTTTATTATGTTGCCTTTAACTGCTTAGGCATCGTTGTCATGAAAAATAAACATTAATGCATTTCTAGGACATAATTTGCCTTTAAAATTACGTTTTATTTCTTGAGTATAAAGGTGTTTTATAATTTTACCAAACGTGTGACAAGTTTTGAGTTAATAATTTTGTATACGTTAAATGAAAATCCACTTCAAATAGCACCAAATTGGACCATTTTTTATTTATCAAATTTATCTTATCATTCAATAATGAAACATTGAAGAGCGGCAAAATTGCCGTTTGTTTTAATAGATCATTTTTGTAACGAACTTTTTTTATATAAGGAAAAAGGTGACTAATAAACATATACTATGGTCATCCTTGGGTAAAATATTGCAATCACTGAAACTTTTTTGTATTATGAAAATCTTGTTGAATATGTCTAATTCGATTAAAATAATTGATAATATAAGCATTCTATATTACAGGTCAAGGAAAGTTGGTCTTTTAAGAAATACTGCCAGATTTTTTAATGACACTATATGATATTCATATTGCGACCACCTGTAGTTTGTAAAATCTTAAACACATGACTACTTTTTATGAAGTCAAACTATGTTTATTATATATTTAAGACGAGACTTTGTAACATTCATCATTATTTTGTAATATCAAATTTAAGCACTATATATCTTTAAGCTGAAAAATAATAGAACAAATTATGACTTCCTAATTAATGTAATTAACTAAAAATGGTGCCTTGCCAATTTAATTTCATACATTGTAATACCCAATCAATATAATATTTGTTAAAGTATCTGAGTATCTATTTTAGATTGTATTAGTTGAAAATGTTTTGATTCGCTAAAAGGTTGTCGATATTTTTTTAAATGATTTATATTCACACATGTTTGCAAATGATTTCCATAAGTAAACAAAACCTGTATTTCTGTTAAAAACATAATTATTTTATTGAGTTCAAAGTTTAATATTAATTTAACAAGGTACTTTTAGTATCAAATATATTTGTGATAGGGACATGCCTAATATTCCTTTTAGAGTAATTTAGATGTTAAATTTCTTTTTTTAATTTATTTACCTGCTTTCTGAATCCGGTTGCTCCATTCATTGACGTTAGGATTTTAAACACTTCTGTGTTGCTCAGACAATATATCTCTTTTATATTTGTAGACTTTACCACGCCACACAATTCCTTTCCTTTGAAATCTGTATTGGTATGTTTGTATACTAGAGATCTCTTACAAATAAAATGAAAAGAAAGTTGCTTAAACAACAATTTTGTTAATCTTTATAACATATCCTGACAACTTACTGTTATGTACTAGTACCATTACTTCTCCGACGATATTGACAATGAAATGTTTCTTTAGACAATTTTAATCGAGTTCTTAAATTCCTGGAAGATTCATAAGTGATACTTGATTATCAATCCCAAAGAACATAATACGAAATTTATATTTTTTTATAACAACCACTTGATAGATAAAACATTTCTTTATTTTTTCATGTCGGCAAATGTGATTTTTTTGATAACTTTGGAACAATGCGAAATAAAATTTGACGAAACATTGCACGTATACTGCCGTCATTGCATTTTCTCGAACAAACCAAACATACAACAATTTCAATTGTCCAGTCTACGCTTTATATACGGCATATTGTTACTTCTTATTTTATCAACATAGCATTTTACTGAGAAAAGTGATCTTTCTACGCCAAATAAATTATGACAATAAATATTAGCGAACTTTCTTTATCGTCAAACAATTTGATAATAATTCAGCATGATTAAATATATCTGAATAATATACACGCAATCGTTATCAATAATTATGATAAATTGTATTACATTTAAATGACGTATTGTTTACAAATCAAATGAATGTAATGTTCTGTTAAATTGACATTATGCTCATACTTTCATAGTGAATTTCACCTGAAATGACTATATATTTCAAAAGATTGACTGTTAAAATGGTGATTGACCAACAGTTCATATTGAAAAATTATTAGAATAAAATCTAAATCTGCTTTATATGACTGTAAAAAGACTGCCCTTGTATTTACGAAAAGTTCGTTAGGATCCATGCGCTTTTTATTGTCTATGTGAAATGATTATTTATATTAAGAGGAAATATAGCAAAATGAAAATTTATTTTGACTTTCACATAATCACCTATTTTATACCCTTGGATGGGCATAATGTCACTTTAAATATTTAACGCGATTGTATCTATATAGTTACTGATTTGTTATCTCATTAGCAAATTGACTTAGTGTATGATCAATATAAAGCCCTACGGCGAGTCATCTTATCAGACAAACGTATACAATCTTCGGTTTAGCTAAAGGTACATGTATGAAAACTCGTTTAGAACAATCCATCGAATCGTCGGTTGAAACTATCCATAAATATACAGCTGGTCCCTATTTTACATTTTTGTATCAAACACTTCCTTTCCAGATAAAAATGAGGGCGTAAATATTCTCATTTTGTTAAACAAGCGTAAAGAAGTACACGATTCTATAAAAAAAAAGTCATTTATTATATTAGTATACTTGTTTCTATAAATGTACATCTGTTACATTATTGCTTTGTTTGTAAATGTGTTTACCAGACTACGTGTATATTGTACGATATACGTTTCAGGATACTTGATATTTTACCTCATTTATATACTTGGGTGTACGTCCCCAGTGTATCAGTGGTACAGATGGCCTCAAACCGGAAGTTTTAACGTTTCCTTCATGCAAAACTATTATCACATCAACACCGTGCTTCTTGTCTAATTCATATACTGGAATATAGATTTCATCAATCATAGATGAAGGTTTTATAGAGGTAAATTAAGAAATATATCATTGTTATTCATATTAATTATTCGTTTGTCAAATGTTCATTCACGTCAAACTCTACAAAAAAATATATCTTTTGTAACTAATAACATAAAAACAATTAAAGTTAAAGAGTTGACATCCAGAGTGACTCAATATAATGATTGCCAAATATTGAGGGGGTTTTTTTTGTTTCATAATTCAGTTTGTTTTATTTTAGAAGAATATAACTCAATCTGTTCATTTCAGAAGAAAATAAGTATAATTATAACGAAATTAATAAACGTATAGTTTTTACAAATCCTTAATAATGCTTTTACAAAAAAAAGAACATTTCAGTAAGATTAGAAAAACACATACAGGTAAAAAATGGAATATAATATTAGGCTCGACCTTGAATGAAAACAATGCTATTTTAGTCTGTTAAATCATTAAATAGGTCGTAGGCAAACACATGTATATACAACTTTTTACGTGTTTTTGTCATAATATAGTCAGTAAAAGTATGTGAGTCAACATTAAGAGAACAAAATCTATCAAGAGTTGCTGCGGCTCGAGAAATTGAGAATAATTAATGCTGGCTTAGTAATAACTGTTATTGAAGTTATGTTTTGAATCCCTATATCTTGTGAGTTTCTAATATAAACAACCTTTGTAAGTAACTATATTCAAATACGAATGTCATTTATGAAGTTATAAAGAGTTAATTGATAATATTTATGATTTGTTTATTTGAATTACTCTATTGCTCTACCCATTTACTCGAACAAAAATTGAACAGTGTTACGAGAAAACATCTTTTTAAGGACGGTGTTTTGTCGCAGTAATATAATGATCGCAAACGTCCTATCTCACAGAGAGGCATTAAGGATCTGTCCCTTACTGACGTCGCATGTTTTTATATCAAGTGAATCTTTAATAACAAATGACATTTACACACGCGAAGGTTACAATTGTGGTACAGAAAAAAAAAATGTCACAATAAAAATTCATTTATTAGAAAACCAATACTGATAGTAGGATTTAGCGATGAACTTAGAAGAAATAAACCTGATTTTTTTAGATTAAACTGCTTTCTCAAAACTCAAGGTAATTGGCATGATCACACTTATTGCCTTCCGAGTGTTTTGTTGAGGTCCTACGCTTCAAATTGAATAATTACAATTGCTAAGTATGGAAACAAAAGTACAGAAGACCAACAAACCAGCCTTAAACGTTTGATATTGTTCGTTTACATCAACAACGTATCTGTAAAATGTGAGGTTATACGAATAAAACATTTCTGTGTTCCTGTAAAACCCAGTCGTGCCTTCTTTAACAATGCCTGTCAAAATATATAATAAAGCATGTAAAATGTATGCTCATCTCCACCATTTATCATTATGATACATATTACACCCGACAACTGCGTCTGTATCTGTAAATCTCTATTTTTTCTGTGACGAAATTAAGTTTATCACATAAACCGCGTAGCAGGAGTGTAATAAACCCATTTAATAAAAACGATATTACACTAGTGTAATAACACTTTGACGTGACGTCATTTGCGCTATATAGAAACATAGCGTTAAAGCGCGCTAATGTTTGCGTTACACTTTGGGCGCGTCATTTAAAAATTACTAATTATAACAGTTTACTGTTCTTATTTTATATATGTGATAAATAAAATATTATATTCGTGTAGATTTAATACTAAATTTATTGAATTCGTTGAATAAAACAATATTATATAATATGATTTCATTCAACTCGTTCAATAAATTTAGTATGAAACTACACTCATTCAATATCCTCTATTTATTATATTACTATCTTTCATATATGCTTGAAAAAGTAAAATATTTCATATAATAATGAAACACTCAAACAAAGTTTGTAAATGATTTTATCAATTTGAATGAACCTTTCATGTTCTTGGATGCTAGATGTAGCAATGTCCTTTCTATATACATTTTTGTTTATTTGTTTATCGATGAAATAGTTAAAGCAAACACTTAATTTAATTAAAAAAATCATTAAAGTATCATTATATTTTTTTATTAATTCACTATGACCAATAATCATGTTGTAATAGTTCATAAATGTATCGCATGCGTTCATAAAGTATCGGATCCAAATACAACCACTTGAATTTTTCCTTTTATAATAATTCCATCAGACACGTAAAGGAAATTCTAAATTCGAAAGCTATTTTCATTTAAATAAATTTCAATAAATACGTTCGCCTGACATAAAATAAAACTGAAGTAACTGAACCTTAAAACGTTCATTTATTGTATTATCAAATATGTAATATTTTTTTCTTATTTATTGACTTTAAAGATACCATTTACCTAAATTTAGAAAAGATGCGTCAGTGCAAATAACTGATGAGTTCCATAAAAGCAGAACAACGAGTACTAATCCGTTCGTCATGTTTCCTATTCGTATAATGACCACAATTTACCCCTTATAACAAAGAGAAATTGGTTCCAATGTAAGGAAAATTTAAATAGAGTAATGTTTAACAGTACACAAAGCGCCTCGGAGAGTAAAGTTATCAATGAAATATATCTTAAACGCCGTTTATTCATTTTCCCCACTGGAATAGAACCGATACTTATTTCATTTTATATCAATTATTTGATGAAATTGTCTTATTGCAAGTGAACGTTATGAAAGTTGAATGAACTTTACACAAATAGCAACAAATGTACTCCTATATTTCATATAAATACAGACAAGGTTCTATTTCTTAAAATGATATTAATATTTTAATTCTAACTAGCTAGGCTATTGCTAATGCTATTGTCAAAGGAATTCAACCCTAAGTTACATCTTAGCGACAGCATGAAACATCATACAGTCAGGCATATTTTTGTTACAAAGAAACATAAACAAATAAGGAAAATAGGTTTGTTTGATTTTCATAACTGTTAAACAAATATGTTGGTGTATTTAGGCCCAGTAGCTTTTAAAGTTGAAATAATTGAATCTTTTTAACTAAATTAACCCTTTCACTGCCATAGGGACGGCTTAAGCCGTCCCTGTTATTTTCGGCGTATTTGCCATATGGACGTCTTTAGCCGTTTCTATGATAATAATAGTAATAATAATAATAAATAAATAATAATGATAATAAAAATAATAATAAATATAAAGAAAATTATACCATCGACAATAATTATTATTTTACTAACGGATTTGAAACCATATATAATTATTATAATACTAATAACAAATAATAATAATTATATTAATTAATAATTTAGTAATTTCTTAGAAAATCCTCTGGCAAATAGGTGAACAATAAAACAATAACCCTCTGGCAGCGAAAGGGTTAATGTTTTGCGAATCCAAAGTTAATCACAAAATGTATATTTTAAACGTATGTCAATTTACATCGTCGAATGCATAAATATTAAATGATGTAGACATTTTAAAAAGCGGTCAGAGGTGAAAACACAGGTTTAATTATGATACTTCCAGAATAAACGAGTTTTTAAAAGGTATTTTATAGTTTTATAGTTATTAAAATAAAGATTAACCATTACTTAAAAGACGTTTAGATTCATTATCATACATCGTTCAGCATTAAGATAAAGTACTGATTCAATAAATATGCTTTACTTACTTTTCAGGACACACACAGTTATTAATAATAAAAACTAAATGTGATTCATTGCAATCGGGCAAAAATCATTGTCACAAAAGTGAGCTATTTCGTGTATATTTAAAGTCTGAGTAGAACATCTGTTTCGGCAAAAAAGCGAGTAAAAGCCAAAAATTAAATATGGCATTGAAATGTACGTCAAGTGGGATCACTAAGAAAGTCACTTCATTGTAAAGTGGGTGGCTTATTGCATACGTCACGTTGTAAGAGACGTTGTCCGGAAGGGTATTTTGAGCTCTGCGCTGCTGACATACGTTTTCAAACAACAGAGGACCGTTATGCACGAATGTTCTCTAACTTCAAGAATAGGTCGATTTCTAAGCATTTTGATAGTAGATATGTATTTTACTTTGATATTGCATAAAAACAAGCTTGCGAATCAAACGAGAATGTAAGAGGGTGTGACATGCCAAAACTGTTGCGAACGCTTTGAACAAACATGAATATCGAAAGTAATAATTTCAAAACGAAATGTGCACGAATCTTCAAAGTAGTTTTCTATCATAATACATAGTTAAATGTATATACAGTTGAGATGAAAAATAAAAGTGGAAAAAAATTATTGAAAAAACTTCGTCTATTTCGAAGAAATCAGAAACGTACAATACTGTTTCATTACATGAAAAAGAGTCCCTTTAAATAATGAACAGGGAATTGTTTCTAGAAAAGGTCCAGTATATTTTTTTAAATGCGTTTATTTAAGGTCGCCGCCGGTAAGCCCATATGGGCGACCGTACACTCAAGTCGGGCCATCTTAGAGCGTCCCGCCGAGATTTTTTCGTCGATTTTTTCCAGCTTTATTGGTGGAGGAAGACCCCAGGTGCCCCTTCGGGCATTATTTCTGGCACGAGCGGGCACCTGGGTAGAACCACCGACCTTCCGTAAGCCAGCTGGATGGCTTCCTCACATGAAAGATTTCAACCCTAGTGAGGATCGAACCTACAGCGGTGAGGGACCTGTGATCTCAAGTCAGCGACCTTAACCACTCGGCCACGGAGGCCCCAGTATAAACACCCCTTTCGCCCTTTTGTACTTGGGATATATCAATGTATATGATATTACAGCATTACGGTTAACGATGGTCATTTCTTCTCAGAAAGTAAATCCCCCAATCGTGCTGCATTTTGCAGAAGATAGAAATAGAATCAGAGCGCAGCAGTTCGTGACTTTTGTATCAGCGTCATTAGACTCTTTGTTGAGATTTCGACTGTTAAAGGGACGTAATTGCCATTTAAGTTAGATTATCAGGCTTTTCCCCTAGGAAGTTTGCAAGGCACAGGGGCACGTTTGTCGCAAAAGTGTGGCTGGGTCTGGGAGTAGCTGGGTAGGACCCTCGTCCCACGTTCGAAAATTCTATGTTATTTTTATGTTTGCTTCATAAAAATCTACTGTATTTAAGACTTTTCTTAAACAAAAAGATAACAATATATCATAATATTAAGAAAGCAACACAATCATTCTATAAACAACATACATTAACAGATCTTCACAGTCTCTCTTCATAGTCTTTCTTTACATTAGTGTGAACATCAATGTAAAAACAAAACAATATGCTGACCCATTGAAATAAACAGGAATCTCATTAGGATTTTGAAAATAGATGTCCAGAGACTCCTATGCCAGCAAATGAAGTGGTCCCAAATAATGTTGATTATGTTTTAAAGCCATATTTGCTGCTGTGATGCTGTTTATGTATATGATAAAAAAAACAGAATAAGGATTGACGGAGTCAGAGTTTGATGTTTTCAAAAAATAAACGTATTTAGGAAATGGTACTATGTCCCAAATGGGAAACACTGTATCATAAAAATGTCATTCAAAAAATCTGATATATAATTTCTAATACCCTACATTGTCAGACCATTACGCTGTTTTCCTTTTGGTTCACTTCATATTCCACCACCCATAAATATGTGATAGTGTCAAATATCTCCATCTTAACTTAAGTAAACAATATCTTAAGTAATTTTATTTTGAATGCTCTTACACACAATTTAATAATAACTAGATTCATTATTGCTACATCTTTTAATTATAAAAAGCGGCATCGCGAAATTTAATGCAAACCCATTCACAATTCTAATTGTTGTTGTCTAGTTGCTTTTGATTACATTCTAAATATTTTATATTATTTAAAGATTGTTTTTCATCGGGTATTCAAGAGGTATTGAAAGCAAAAATTTTTAAATTTGTAATTTACGGCAAAATTAGCCGTTGTTGATGAGAAGTTTTGAAGCAAATTTCTTTGTGTCATCGGGAACTTATTATCAAACAAGTCATTGATATTGTTAGCTTCTTGCAATTTCATTCGAACATGAGTACTGACGGTAACAAAATATGTTACGGACATCTTGCTTTTTATTCAGCCAGGATCGAAGACCGACCTAACCTATTACTTGCACCCAATAAACAATCTGTTAATATGTTTTAGACAACCACTGTGAAACACCGTAATTTGGGGTCAAACGTACTTAAGGGTTTTATTCCAAAGTGCGTTACGTACTTTGGAGTCCAACCCAAAGGTGCGTCAGGCACTTTGTTGTCACCCCAAAGTGCGTTACACAGGTACATATGCATGTTTTGATATCAGACACAAGTTAAAGGAAACAAAAATGCTTTCGTTCTCAAATATTATCTAGACTAAGTCCAGACGATAGAAATAATCTGCATTATCTCTAAATATATAAAATTTTAACATAATTTTTTAGATAATTTTCTTTTAAGAGAATACTCTGTAACAATGATAATCATCCTTACGGAGACTTATCCAATTCAAGCGTTCGATTGCAGGCAGAAAACTACAAAACTTCTTATTATTTTCTTCTAAAATCAAATTCCTTGTAACAAAATATAATCAAATTTATAAGGCTTCCTTAATCATTAAAGAAACAAAGTAACGATGTTTAGCATTTAACTAAAAGTGTATTCATTGGTACAATTCAGTTGTTTGTCTGACTTTAAATTAAGATGATAAGGTCTTTATGGAGAGGAAGAAAACATATAACTATAAAATAAAAGACAAATTATCAAAAATAACGTTTGCTTCCGTATATGGTACAGTTTTTTACATGATAACGAGTCCTTGTGCAAGGAGAATCATACAAAGTTGTCTTTCTAAGAATTTATATACTCATTGTCGCCCTCTGTATCAAAATTATTCGAATGTGGCAGAAACAAAATATTTCCACAGGTCAATGATAATCGACAGACATTAAAAATTAACAAATTGCTTTGGAAAGTGCAGTTTAAACCAAAAAAACATTACATTTAAATAGTATAAATTGTAAATTATTATCCCAACAAAACATGTTCATTGTTAAGTGTGTACGCAGTAGCAACTTGCATGTTCGGTTAGTAATTATGGCGCCTAAACAGGTAAATGATTTAGGTAACCCCGGATGTGTTGCAAATGAAGCAACACCAGATACAATGTATCAAATCCACCTTAAGTTAAAAGATGCGTTTGATCCAATTTATACACCTCATACGATCACATACGATCCGTTTAAAGCGGCCTTTCGCTCTATCTCGGAAATGTCGTTCGCTCGTTTTACAGTACACCACAATTTTGGAGTGGAGCGACAGGTTGCCGTGCGTTGATCAGGAAGGGATAAGCGGTGGCTGCAATTCTGGTGCAACAACTCTTTGAGGCAACCCTACAGCCACAAGGGCGTTTGTGCAAGACCTCCTGCTACTAAATGAAGTTTCGGCGATAAAATGAGTGTGTATTCAAAACGTCAACCGTTGTAAAGTCTTGATTTTCAATAAAATATGACACAATATACCAAATATAAATGCATATATGATATTATTTATGAATACATGCATGATATTATTTATGAAGATGGAAGTTTTGGAGGAATACAGGACATTTTTTTCTTAATATTATGTACTCATTTTCTTAATTACTTATTTACCTTTACTTAATGACTGAATGACCCGCTGGTTTTCTCGCTTAGTCTCTCATCAATCATTCACTCACTCACTCATATATATTACATTTTTATCAAAGGGTTGCAGGACCGCCGAAATGTGGGCATTAAATTTTGTTTAACCCTTCAAGCGAAGAAACCAAAGAGTGCCTTATTGATCCTAATAATATTGTATTTTCTTAAAACTGCAAATAAGTCCTCCTTTTATGTTCATAAATTATTATTACTATTTTTGCACTTATTCAAAAATTACAAAACGATATTTTTATATTAACAAATAATTCTTTTTTTTCCAGCGTGAACTTTATATTTGCCTTTTAAACAAAACAAAATTAGAGCAATTTCATAAATTAGTATTCATATAAGCGTTTGTCAATTATTTTGATGAATCTTGGGCCAAATAATTGTAGGCCTGTCAGGAGTTAATTTTATATTTCAAAGTAAAGACACGCCATTTATGTGAAAATTGATGAACATCAGGCTGATATGACGTATTAAATCAAACGATGAATAGTATTACAGTCAAGAAGGTGGCATCCTATAATTAAATAAACATTAATGAAATAAAATTTGTATTCTGTTCCTTGATGAGTATTTCGACTGCAGAATGTCAATTATAATCCCGAACCATTCACGAGCATATTATAATTATATCAGGTTTTAGATGATATAAGTACGTATGATTCACAAGATGTAAATGATGTAAATGATGTTCATACCATTTTTATATTGGGAATGCCATGTAATTTGATGATTTTCAAATGAATATTTTCAATACATACCGTTTTCATAGTTTGAAAAAAATATACCTATACATGCCTTGTATTTATGATTAACTGTTGGATATGAATACCTTTAATAAGGTTCAAAAATAGTACGGTTCAATCATCATGATAGTTTTGCATCATCTATGAATTGTGATCCGATCAAATGGCATGAAAGAATAAGCCGACATGCACAACATGTCATGATTGGAAATATTTTCCGAGATTAGTGTACCATTTGATATAGGTCGTAACTAATATATTGTATGAAAATATTTGGATAGCCTCATTCTGGTTGTGACGAAATATTCACTTTTATTGAGCAAAATGACCCAAAAGTAAAAAGCGTTACAGAGCTTTCCACTCAAACCTGGACTAAAAATCATGTAAAAATATCAATTTGATTCTGAGTATATATATTTGTATTTTTTTGCATACAAGTGTTCAGTTTAGAAAGAAGGGTGTTCTGTTTCTTTTTAAAATTCAATTGAAAGTGTATTAAGGATAATATTTTGTACTATACTAAACAAAGTATAAAATATCCCTTGTTTGTTATAGTATGCAAATTGTGTCATAAAAATTTGAAAAAAGGGTGAAAAGGTTCTTAATACACCCATAAGCATGTGAGTGAAAAAAACTTCTTATACTCGGTCGTAGTATAATGTATTGAAATAATGCCCATTCAAAACGCGCCAAATCTTGTAACATAAGGATCTTTAGTGGATAAGGCTTTTAGTTAACGACTCCTATATTTTTCAAAAGCTACAATTATAATAATTCTTCTTAAAATGCCGATTATCTTGTTATTTTATTTTCTTAGTTCCATTTAAAATAAGATAAGATATGATAAGATAAGATTAGATAAATTTTATTCATACAGTATGCCAACCTGCAAACAGTAATTATACTATCGGAACTTACATGACAACAATGTTATGATTTAACCATGATAGTAAAAATGGGGTCTATTACAAAGTCATTTTTTATAATAAAATATCTAATATATATTATATATCATGCAGTGAGAGGACAAGATTACCGTTCATACAGTCCTCCCTTTTATCAAAACTTTTGAAAACAAATATCGCTTTTTTTTTTTTAAATATATTTAAGCATATTAAATTGCAACGTTATGATATTTGAGAAGCCATAATTTGCTGTTTGATTGATATAATAATTTGACAATTGTACAGTATATATTACCTTTCGAACATTACGAAATTATTTCAAATTATCAGCGTTACTAAGTATAGCGGATAATTGTTGTTCTGTCCTTACCGTGGTAACAAAATTGGATTGATCAGTGCTTTCTCGACTGCGTCGGGGTATGTGAAGTCACAGGGCGTGACTAATATTCAGTTTCTATCGAGTATCTCACAGAGAACAGCCATTTTAGTTTCAAATTCAAATTTAGCCTTTTGAAATATTGATGACTTTGTAATAACTTCTAAAAGCAGTATTCGTTGATGTTGTAATTTATTTATGCATGACTACACAGAGCATACGTGATTTAAACCTAGGGATTGATGAAAGCGGCTTTATTACTGGACAGAGCATGGGTCATCCTACGCCCCTACTGCTTTGTTGTATTTAATACAAAATGTATTTCTTCTAAAAGGGTTGCGCAGCACGCTCGCGGAAAGCTTCGTTTGTATGCATACTGTAAATGTCAGGCACAAGTTTTTCATGATTGTATCTGTGGAATTTTGTCAGTGTTGTGATTTACTTTGTTAAAATCTGAACGACGTTAAAATAATGCAGCACTTACAAGTATTTGTTGATATATAATAAATTATATATACATGTTTATGTTTCATCATGCATATAATTTGCTTATGTCAGTTTCTTGATGCAGTTTCTCTCAATAATGCACAACTGTGTTGTTGTTTTATGATAAGAAAAGATGAGACCTAGACGTATAAACTAGCATTGTGCAAAAAACGGGAAGACATATATAAATCATCTTAACCTACAACATATGAAAATGATGGATTTGATACACAGATGTTGTTGTATAATAAAGAAGCAATTAAAATTGCATTAATTCGAAATGCTGATCTATTTAAAACTGCGGTGTAATTTGATCTGGCACTTCAAGAGGAGACGTTGCCGGAACGCCATCAAATGTTTTGTATTATTGCACGTATGTAAAATGCATTTTGATCTTCTTATTTTTAAAATTTATAATCTTAATGAATTTATTGACTACATATTTGTTACTTTTAAATAGTTTGGTTCTTTAATATTTGGCTCATTTTGGTTGTACGATATTATAACCTATTACAGACAAATTGGGAATTTAAACTTGTAAATGAATATAAGTTGACGGCACTTTTTGACAAACTATTTAGAAACATACATGTACCCGTAAACTTATAAAGTATTTAATTGAATGCAGATATATTTAACATTAAATATTTTCTATTTCCACCATCTTGATAGTTTGCAATCAGTTTATATTCATTTACATGTTTAAATTTCCAATTTGTTTAAAGTTAGATATTTAAAGAAAATTCGGTAATAAAATGATTTAAATTGGCAAGTTTTGATCACTGAAGCTAAGGTTTGGTTTTGTTTTGTCGAAACATATTTATTTACGCTCGTTTGCGAAACAAGGTCTTGCAACTTGTATTAAACACCTTCCAGTCCCCTTCATTTATAAAGCTAGATTTCAGCTGCCTTATTGCTCAATGTGATTATAAGACTGTTATATATACTGGTTATACTTAAGTTAGCATTATGCGAAAATTGTTACAGTGATTTTATCTATTTATGTATTTATTTATGTATCTATTAATTGATTGATTGATTGATTGATTTATTTATATCTATATATTACTATTGGAACTACTATTATTATTATTATTATTATTTATTTAGCATTATTATTATTATTATTACTAAGTTTATTATTATTAGTATTATCATTATGATTAAATCCATTAGTATAATTATAATTATTATTATAATAAAATTTATTATTATTATAATTATTATAATTATTATAATTATTATTATTCTTTCAAATGAAACAGATCACATAGGATAATGACGAGAATAACTATAGCTGTATTGGTTTTGACTGCCATAGTTTTAGCCAAGAGCGAAATACAGACATTCAGACAGAATGTACCTACCTTTATGACCGGAATCGCTCGAAGAACTGTCAAAGAAAGACTTAGCGTTCAGCCCCCGCCGATGCCTGGATTCAATTTAAATGCGGTTGGTTATTTTATTTATTTTTTATTATTTATTTGTTTATTTATTTTTTTTATTTTCTTTATTTATTCTATGGTAAAACTAATGTGATGGGATGTTATATTAATTATATATTAAATGGGATGTTATATTTTCGATCATATAAAGATCGTTCAGTACGACAGTATTTTTGTGTTTGTGGTACTTTCAGTTTTTACCTTTTGGCATTTTTTGGGTGGTTCCAATATTCCTACTTCGATAATGTTGAATAACATTTAGGGTATGTTGCCTGCTTTTGAAATTTGTCTTTTGACGTCATATCTATGATTTGCAGCTGATCCCCTTTCAAAGTTCCATTTTATTTAGATCCGCCCATTGTTTTCTCATTAAGGGCACACACATTCTTTTACTTGGGGACCATACGCCGCTTTTCATGAAATGGCACGAAAGGTTTTATGATTAACGCCATATGAACACATCTGTGGATGTTTCTAAATTCAAAATTTCACCATTACCATGATTAAATGTTGAATTCTGCTTAAGCCGGTGTTTGGGGGCGTGGACAGTAACTTGCACTTAACTTTACATGACCAACCATGAACAGGCCCAATCAAACCGAGTCTGCAACATTTCATTTTCAATTTGTCTTGTTGAGCTTTCTTTAGGGATTCTTTTTTAATCTCTATTGAGTCGCTTCTTGAAGGGTTTAAAGCAATAAAGTTTTAATAAGTATGACCGTATTACCTTATTGTTGAATATGATTGTTTACTGTTATCTTCAGTACAATTATATTTATTAAACTAAATATATAAAACACAATACAAATGCATCCAAGAAATTGCCCAATTTTTATTTTCATGTATCAAAAATATAATATACATGTATATGTGCAATTCATGATCATTATATAAAAGATTGATAGTTATTTTGCGATTGAAACATAAAACATGCTGTAATTAATTTTTCAGTGGCTTGGTCCATGGTTTCATCAATTTCATAAGGCACCATGTAGTTGGGCTATTTCAGAGGAATTCTCAGACTTCACTCAATTGTTTGTACCTGATTCATGAATCCATGAGGTTAGTTGATAATTTCAATTACATTATTATGTCAGTATACTTTGAAAGTTAGATATATTTAAATGACGTGAAAATGTATCATTTTTGAAATGCCGTTGTTAATTAGGTCGCGTAAATAAGTTTTGAAAATCGTCATTTAATATGATATCATTAGTAATATGATGAACAAACAACCAAATGCCTTGATAAACTTGATTGTTAATGATCTAACCTTCAAATAAGGAAAATCATCAAATATTTGGGCAAATGAATTAATGTGTTTCCTTGAACGTGCTTCTGATATCATATACTAAGAACAAGTAAATGAATAAATGAAGTATTACTAGTTAATAAGTCCGACACTTTTACTACTCGGCCATTTGGTCACTTCTATACATCTTTTTTCGCAATTGTAGTATAAATTATTATTACAGTGTTATGCAAAGCAAGATATTTAGCGTGAGTGCAATAAATAGATTTTGTTCAGCAGTATCTGAATCAAGGTATGAAATACATAGAGCATACTACCTATTATGACTATTTTTTGTATACGTTTATTGAAAAAAAAAAACATTTTTTAATGAATAATGAGGCATTTAAATATGTTAACTTTATTACAGAAATCGTAATGTTTGTAACAAGGTGACATCGATTGTTACTGTGACAGGCCCTGGAAAGTTTTCTGGCAAAGATATCATGGGTAAAACGATTCGTACTTCTTCATTTTTACTATAAATATGCATTCTTATTATCAAAATTAACTCAATGTGAGATAATACATTAAAGTGTTCCTACTTAATTTTTAGTTATTCCCATGCCCTCCGAATGTACACATTTAAAATTCGCACTGTTCGCCAACCGTTTCACATTCTTGTTTTGGGTGTGGTTTTGTCATTCATTTAGAAATATGTCCCTATACCTTTGCAATGCAGCACACCAAAATAACGTGGAGCATGCATAGTCAGATATTTCCGCTGTATCACTTTTTATGTTTTGCCTGAAGGTTAAATGTAAAAGTTGGTCAGGGATATACCGAAAAATAATACCTTGTTCCAGATTTTGATATCCTTTATACACTAGAGTAATAAAGCAGAGATAGTATACCTATTTAACCTATAAAATTACAAATTATCAGAAATGAAAAGATCCATATTCATGCATATCTAAACAATATTAGACATTTTAAAAGGAGATACATCAAAACACGAGGCTATCTGTTTTGTACGAGTGGCCGAGTGTTTTGATGGTTTTGTTTTCTTTTTTATTAATGGCAAAATAAAAGCCAATTCCCTGTTGCCACAATAGGAGACGCCGGAAAAAATAACGATTATGAAGCACCCGAATATGATATTTTATCGATATCCCTTTCTCTGTCGTTACAGTAAGAAAACACCAAACAAAATGAGCCAATTTATGGGCATCCTCTGGAGTGCGGGTACTAATACCTGTACTGCAGTTAACGCCCTGTGCATTTATATGTATACGATGTACCTCTGGCACCTTTTAAACAGACAGGTCACCAATCTATGATACAGTTAAAAGAATAAATTGCATTCTTTTCTAAATGAAATCCAATGAAATAATCTGAGTCGTGTGAACACAATTCTTGCTGACCGAGCGGTAAGCATTGTAAAACACCTTCTCGTATGTTGCACTTTCCTTAAACACAAAATATATACGTTTTGTGCATAATTGTGTTATTTACTACAACGGATTTACGAGAGGGTAATGTACGTATGTTTACCTTATATATATTATATACAGTGATTATTGTACGTCTAGTTATTAAATTGTTTTTACTTTATATATAAATACATAAATACATGCATTTATCGGAGGGGTTTCTAGTGCAGTGACCAAAATAGCCAATGCATCAAATCCATAGATTGAAATGATAATGTCTATGTTTATATAGAATTGTAATTTTGTAATTATTTATATATTATATAAAACAACAGAGAGCAAGTTCACAATTCATTTGTGAAAGAAATTTAAAACACTATATTTTAGGGGACAACTGGTCTGGAAAAGTTGTTATAGTAGCAACGGACTATCAAGGATTTTCTATTTCCTGGGGATGCACAAAATGGTCGACAATTGAACAAAGATGTGCTGATCCGTGGCTGTATGTAAAAACACGACAAAGGCTGTTGTCCCAGGGTATTGTTGGTAGGATAGAATCTGCGCTTCAAAACATATTTGGTATATCTCTCAACGAGCTGACAAGAATAAGTCATGCGAGACGTAAGTTTAGTTTACAATGAAATGATGTTTTTAAAAATATTTAAATGACTTTACATTTAAAAAGGTACTTTCTTATAGGTACTTACAACATGATATATGAAAGCCACATCATGTCTCAGTAATGAAAAATTATTTTCTAAATCGTAAGGAGTTTCAAAATGTTTAAATAATGGTTTTATAGCATGTTAGATACTTATAACCAAGTAAAAAAATCACTGGAGGTGGAATCAGTTGCTATAAAAGTAGCAAAATGTAAACAGAGTAGTAGTTTGACTTCCATTCAAAATACCAAATTACTATAACTATACTAATTAACAAAAGAAACAGACGCAAAGGTACCTGGCCAAGTGGTAGCATTTTGGAAACAATAGCATGACACCAACAATAAAAGGATTTTGAAAAATAAAATTAAAAACATTTCTTGGGCATAATGGGCTTTTTAAAGTTAATGATTTATTCGACTACAAGGTACAAATAGACATGATTCGATTACTTTACTGATAAAGTATTTTGAAATATGAATAAGATTTTGCTTTGCCTTTATCATTGTGACAAATACCGTTTGTCAACATTTCGGTTGTCCTATTAATTCAACGCTATCACACAATTAAAGCCATCTATTAGTACATACTTGTATGTCTTATTGACATAATTCTGTTTATCCGGGACCATGCACTCTGAATGTGCTTTACTTATCATTTTAATGGATTTTAGATTTCTACATGTAATGCAATTGCAACATTTATCTAAACGTGTGTCGTATGGTCCTTTTCAAATGTAGGAATGGTCTGTTTATGCTTGTAAGGACATAAACATACGCCTTGATAAATAAATAAATAAGATAAACAATTTCTGGCGCAAACCAAGAGAAATATTTATACCAAAGTGCATATAAATACAGATCCGAAATACATAAACGATCAATGGAAATATGCATGATAATGAAACATAATGAATAACAACAATTACCTGTAAGGACATAAACATACGCCTTGATAAATAAATAAATAAGATAAACAATTTCTGGCGCAAACCAAGAGAAATATTTATACCAAAGTGCGCATGCGTGAGGTGGATTTTCCGGGAAGTTTGTAAAAACTGAGGCCCGGCATGCAAATTATGTCAGAATGAAATATGAGAAATTAGTTGTTATAATGAGATGATGAAATGGAATGATATAGGAATAATATGGGATAATGGATTGTATATCGGACTGTAAACAGACAAATACAAGAGATATATATACAAATACAAGGACAAAATGATACATAAAAACGATATTCAAAAACACGAATATCGACCACATGACATACTTCCCCACTTTGGGGAATGTCGCCCCGACATTCATAAAATATTAAAGAGGAAGAGCTTGAATCAGATATTGCAAGTAGTAAGCTTAGACCATAAAGTAACTAAACTACTAGGTACTACATAACTAAATCTAAATACTGAAGGCAATTACAACCTGTGAGTAAATATATAATACCCGGGCAAAATACCTTAAACTCAAGCATGTTCCACAAAAATACCGTATGCCGCGAATCGCGAAAAAATATATGTCACGCGGAAACAAAATTTTAATTTATCAGTAGAACTGTGAATTCATTGAAGAGGTGCACTCTCAACACTAAATCCTTTATTTTTAAAGTACTGTAAAGTACATTTATAAATTACCAAGGTAAAATATATGGTACATGGTATAAAACATAAAACGAAACACATCAGGTACTAAGCAACGCCTAACTTCAAAGTTGAAACACACCTAGACTATAAATCAAAAGAAAAAGCATTAATCTAATTTCCAGTTATCATTAAGCATCCATCCGGGTTTCTTTCTTGTACGTTTCTGCCTCTGTAAATTGTTGTTGTTGTCCTTAGATGGATTTCTCAGTGCAGGAATGACATATTTTGAACCTGTAATAGAATGAGATGTTTTATTTGGAACAGAATACGAAGTTTGAGTTGTTGACGTGGCATCTTGTTTGCTGTTTAATGTTCCTGTAAAAGAAGTTGACATACAATTGTTAGAATCATGTATTGTGGAAGAATTGCTTTGTGAAACATTTGATGGACTTGATGTAAGTGAGGGATTTGAATCTAACGGAGCTGTAATGGAAATATCAGAGGAGGGATTGGAGAAAGAGTTCTGATCCGAATGTAAGTCAGAGGAAGCTGGCTTGTATAAGGACTCAGTTGTTTTACACAAAGGCATCCCCATAAAGGGAAGTAAAAGGTTCCTGTGCAAAACCCTGGACCTTTCCTTGCTGTTCTCCTTCTTCACCTCATAGATGGGAATTCCAGAGGTGGGCTGGCTAAGAATGGTGTAAACATCCTTCTCCCATCTATCGGCAAGTTTGGATTTTCCCCTAACACCTACATTTCGGACCAGTACTCGATCCCCGGGCTTCAATTCCGCTTCTCTCACACGGAGGTCATAGTACCTTTTATGTTTCTTGCCTTGTTTCTTGGCCTCTCGGAGTGCAACAGAATATGCAAATTTGAGTCTGTTCTGGAGACCGGAGACGTTAAGAATGGTCCTTGACAGGAGATTTGTCTGGTTCGATGCCAAGAAACGCATCGATGGCAAGCCTAGGGTGGCGACCAAACATGAGGAAGTGGGGAGAATAACCAGTAGAAGAATGGGGAGTAGAGTTATAGGCATGGACAAGAGCGGGAACATGGGACTTCCAATTGACCTTCTTGTCATCTTCTAGGGTCCCCAACATATTCAAGAGGGTTTCGTTAAAGCGCTCAGGCATCCCATTTCCCTGTGGATGATACGGAGTAGTCCTGGTCTTGTCAATATTGGCCAACTTGCACAACTCCCGGATAACTTCGCTTTCAAAATTTCGTCCTTGATCACTATGGAACCGACTAGGAAAACCATAGTGACAAACAAAATTTTCAAAGAGAAGTTTAGCGGTAGTATGTGCAGTTTGGTTCTTGGCAGGGATAGCCTGAGCAAAACGAGTGAAGTGATCGGTAATGATCAAGATGTTTTCATAACCACCCCGAGACATCTCCAGAGAAAGAAAATCCATACAGACAATTTCCATTGGATAACTCGACTGAATAGGATTTAACTTAGCAGTCGTTTTATCCAATGACTTTCTCCGGATACATCTGGGGCAGTTTCGAACCCTGTGTTCGATATACTGTTCTAACTGAGGCCAAAAGAAACGTGAACGGAACAAGGAAATCGTTCTTGTACAACCTTGATGTCCTGCCTCATCATGCAAACCCTGGAAAGCTAAATCAAGCATATGTTCAGGGAGAACAAGCTGAGTAACAGGATAACCATTTGAAGTACCTTTACGGTAAAGAATTGAATCCTTAAAGTAAAGGTTGCTCCATTCCTTCAGAAACGATCGAACCTTGGCCGTTTCATGTGACTTTTGGCGTTCAGTTAACCTATGACCAATTTCAAAGAGTTGAACTAAACGGGAAAGTGTTAGATCATCTTGCTGCTCCTTCTTCCAATCAATTGACTTAAGGCTGCTTCCGACTTCGATCTCGTCTCTGGGATTAAGAGAAAGAACAGTTTGGTTAAAAGAAATACATTCTACGGCTGGAAGTTGACCTGGACCTTCAGATTGAGAAAACAAAAGGGCCTTGACAGCATCTGAAAGGAGAATGTTAGAATCAGGAAGAGAAGAAGCTGAAGGAATTCTAGAAAGGGTATCGGCGTCGATGTTCTCTTTACCAGCTCTGTACCGCAAGTTGATGTCATAAGCAGACAAGGAGGATAACCACCTGTGACTGGTAGCATCAAGCTTCGCAGATGAAAACACATAGGTAAGTGGGTTATTGTCTGTTCTAACTTCCACAGAATTACCATAGAGATAATCATGGAACTTATCACAGACAGACCACTTAAGAGCCAAGAACTCTAGTTTGTGAGCAGGATAATGTCTTTCTCCTGCTCTCAAACCCCTACTGGCATAGGAAATAACATGCTCCTTACCATCAGCACCAACCTGGTAAAGAACCGCTCCCAAACCGCTAGTACTGGCATCAACATTAAGAATGAATGGTTTATTGTAGTCAGCAAAAGCTAAGACTGGAGGAGAAGAAAGTTTATCTATCAAAGAACAAAAGGTATTCTGCTGATCTGGACCCCAATTGAAAGGAACTTTAGATTTTTTAGAAGAACTTTTGCAGGTGGGAATACCAATAAGAAGGTCATTTAAAGGTTTGGCGATATGTGCGTAGTCTTTAATGAATCTCCTGTAATAACCTGAAAAACCTAAAAAGCTACGCAACTCCTTAAGGCAAGTAGGTACAGGGTATGTCTTGAGTGCTTCAATCTTCTCAGGATCTGTCTTCACACCATCAGCACTAACAATGTGACCCAAATACTGGACTTGCGGCTTAAAGAATTCACACTTGGACCCTTTAAGTTTAAGATTGTGCATCTCAAGACGTTGAAAGACAGACTGAAGGCGACGGAAATGAGTATCAATAGAATCAGAAAAGATGATAATGTCATCAAGATAAATCAAACAGTCACGAAGGTGAAGTTCGCCCATACAACGCTCCATCAGACGCTGAAACGTTGCAGGGGCATTGGTAAGACCAAAAAGCCATTCTGTTGCACTCATAGAATCCGAGAGGCCCAACACTAAAGGCAGTCTTTTGCTTATCAGATTCTTTGACTGGGACCTGCCAGTAACCTGAGCGTAGGTCGAGCTTAGAGAAAATAGTGGAACCTATGAGAGAATCTATAGTTTCGTCGATGCGAGGAAGGGCATAAGCATCCTTGATTGTACGGTTGTTCAGTTTCCGGTAATCGATACAAAAACGCAAAGACCCGTCCTTCTTTCTTACTAACACAACATTAGAAGAAAAAGGACTCTTGGACTCACGGATCGCTCCTGCGGAAATCATGTCTCGTAAATGCTCACGTACCTCCTCAAACATCCCTGGTGGTATTCGGCGATAAGGATCTTTAAAAGGTGTGGGATCAGACAGATTGATTTCATGTTCGACCAAGTCAGTAGAACCAAGATCAGTAGGCCCAGAGGAGAAAATATGTTTCCACTGATTGAAGAAGGAAGTTGCCTTAACCTGCTGTTCAGAAGTTAAAGTTTCAGTGGGAATAGAAATACCAAGGTCATCAACAGACTTGTCTGAATTGTGGGATTTATCAGCAACGCCCTCTGAAGGATCAATGGTGCGAACAACAGACACATCATGTAAATTACAAAGAGTCATTCTTGGATGAATGGTAATAGCTCTAGCAGTCAAGTTACAAACACGTACTGGAACCCTGCAAAAAGAAGTACCAGGTTGTAATTTAACCAATCTAGGGCACACATTCAACATAAGAGAATCAGTAGACTCTGTAACACCAAATGACATGTTGCCAATATGTCTCACCTTTCCCTCAAGTGTTGTTGTTTCAAAAGGCTTCACAATGACAGTCTGATGATGAAGAAGAGTAACAGGTTTGGTGACAATGTCAGACAAGGAAGATATGATGTCTGAAAGTGGAGATGATGTTGATTCTGTTCCTGATGACTTCAAAACATTCAGTATGTTGGTGCCTATTATCAAAGGAACTCTGCTGGAGTACTCTGTGTCTGGAACAATCAGAATAGGAGCTGAAAAAGATTGTGATGAAAGAGAAGGAAAAGTAATATCAAGAACTGAATATCCAAGATATGGTACCTTAGAACCATTAGCAGAAGAAATATCCAACATAAAATCTGACAACTGTGACATGACAGGCTGAGGCTTTAAAGATTTGAAGAATGAAATTCCAATAGATGAAATCATAGAGCCAGTATCTATCAAAGCTATAGTAGAAGTACCATTTATAAGAATTTCAGATTCATTAGAAGAGCCAACTAGAGGAAATGTAGAAGCAGGGTCATTAGAAGGGGAAGTATGACCTCTCATCTGCCCTGCGATGGAGGTCGACTGTAGTTTAAAGGACTGGCAGAGGCTTTGACATCCTGAGTGGAAGATCTGTCTTGTTTCAAGCCCTTGAGTTCCTTCTCCATACTAGACAGCCTGGACTCCATGCCTTCCATCTGCTTAGAAAGGGCCCTTATTTCCTGGAGAAGTCTACTATCTACAGTAGTGGCACACTGCTGTGCAGGAACAGACTCATTAGGAGTATTAGAAGTAGTAACAGAAGTATTGGCCTGAGGGGTTGCCTGCTTAGAGGAAAGAGGGAGAGAAGTGGCTAACCGAGACAAGCGTAAGTCTTCCTCAATGGCTCTCAACTCTTTACGAAGAGTATTGAAGTTCAGGTCCTTCTGAAAAGAAATCTAGAGGCATTCTTAAGCTCTATATCACGAAGGCCTGACCACAACCTACCCCGCAGCATCTCATCCTTGGACAACCTATCAAGATTGCATGGTATCCTGCTTAGCAACCTCTCCAGACGCAAACTATAGTCAGCAACAGACTCATCCACCTTCTGCTGTTCATTATAAAACTGTTCCTTCAACCTTTCAGTTGAATGAACATTACCATAAATGCCATCTAACTCATTCAAGATCTCAGGAACAGTGGCATTTTCACCTAAATGCAAAAGAACACCTCTGGCACTGCCTTTCAAAGATTTACGAATGGCCTCCCTGATAATAAATGGCGGATAATTACCCTCATCAATGACACAATTGACATCATAGCGCCATATCTCAAACATTGACGAGTTGTATTTCCCATCTCCTGAAAAAGAAGGTAACTCAGGGATACGGGCATGTACCAAGTCCCTATTTGTCACAAAAGACAAGTATGGTTGAGGGTTAGGCATGGGTGGAGGAATGCTATAAACAGGTGGAGGAAAGTGAACCTGATGTGTACCTGAACTGCTGATATGTTCCCGTATAGGAGTAGGTGTAACATTAAATGTATGACTTGAGTGTACTGTATGAGGTGTACTTGCCATTGCATTAACTTGAAACTTACCAGATTTCTGTAACTGTCTAGCAAAAAATTCTAGATCTGCATCTGAATAGTCTAAGGACTGAGTTGTACCATCCGCCATGATGAGAAAACAAAAAAAAATGGATTGGACCAAAAAAAAAATAAATGTGACTTAAAATTCAGGATTTCAAATGGCCCAAATTGTACACCATACACTAAAAAAATTATTTACATCAGTAACCAGCTTAGGTCTATATAGATGTAATAAAAAACAAACAATAGAAATAAAACAATTTTATTTCAAGAGAAAAAACACAAAGACTTGAAAATAATTAATCAACTTTATTCAAATTATGACCCACACAGTGCACCATACATTACACAAAATTTCAAGGTCACCTGAATAATATATGTACCAGATACAGTCAGTAAATTAGATCAAAGTTTGTAAAACAATAGATCTAATAACACTGATATTCAGTCTCTATTATAAAGCAGTATTAAATTCAACTGAATAATATTCAGTGCTTAACTCACTTAATAAATAACAAACACCTAAGATTGTCAAGTTACAGGTAACAAGTCTATAAAATTGTATTGTGAAATGCACAGACACTTGTTCAGTTACTTGCTATAGTGTATAAATTTCAACTAATTTATGGTAATTGCAAGAGACACACAGGCTTGTGAAATTATATGCAGTAATTCTGTATTGCAAACAATGTTCAGTCCAGTACTCTATACAATATCAGAAAAAAATCCCAAAGACCTAACTTACATGTATATAGATCACCTATAAATTTACCTGTTCAGGCACAGACTCAACTAAATACAAGTACACACAAAGCTAACCGGAATAAATAAATGTGTAAAGTTTCCTATCTTCTGATTTAGACAATTATTTCAATGCTAAATGTTTTATTTTCAGTTCATAAAGTAAAATAATATACCTATCAACAGACTTTTTATAATGACTAAATGAGTAGAACCCAAATTATCAATTTTTCAACTGTGATACAGTAGCAACAATTGATTTGCTATTTGTATATATGTTAGATTCTTGTAAATATAGAATAATTCTATATTAGAAAATATATTACCACTTACACAAAACACTTCACTATTTGAAAATGAAGAAGAAGTTGAGTGTCGGTTCTCACAGACTGTGTATAAAAATAAAGAGATTTAAAAATGAACAATTTATTCTAATTAAAGAATAAATATTTCACTTCAAATCTATTTACCGGCTACATGATACCGTCGCAGTATTTCAAATGAAATGCTATATTAAGTTTACAGAATTTTAACTATAAATGATTTTAACTGCCCGGGTTGAACAATTTATTCTAACTAAAGAATAAATATTTCAAACCTACTTGTATACTTTATATTTACTCACAAGTCAACTACAATGATCTGTTCCTACAATAAATGCTAAACTATTCAATCTACATGCTTACTTCAGGCAAAATTCTGGTTCAAGCAAGTCCTGCTTTTAATAAATAATAATAATAAAGATAGGTACAGTAAGTAATCAGGTACAATAAGTTATCAGGATAGGATATGAAATAATTCAGCTGTAAGATATATAATATCTGGGGTAATATAGGATTTATTACAGTAAATGGACAATAGCAGACTGGATGTAAATAATTTCAAATAGGGGCAGGTGTATTAATATACTAATTATTCAGACCAAGATGAAAGATAAAAGAGACAGAGTGTTAGCTCACCAACCACCTGATAGTTAAATGCTGTGTCTACATGTCTGTGAACTGTGTAATCTTCAAAAATGCCAGCAACAGGATAAAATCAATATCACAGAAGCCTGAAGTACAAGACTTTGTGGAATTCAACCTAAAATATACAAAATCAAATAATAATATACATGTATATCTATGGTTCAAAACAAATTGATTTTCACATGTAGATCTTGATCAAGATTTTACACCACTGAATATAGATAAATGAAAAAATCAACCTAGATCTACATTTTACAATATAACAATAAAATGGCACTTGATACTAATTAAAATGAATAAGACACTAATCCAAAATATGTAAACACTGAATAATTTTAACTGTTGAATGAATTTACACTGTTTGTTTACAAAAGTTCTAAGTCCACAAATATATTGTTGTCGTCTAAATGGTCCGAAGAAGTGAATGATCCAACGTTGATATGTAAATAAGAATAGGTACCTTTAATTAATTAAATGTAAGAGCTCTTGAAAATATAGAAAAATAACTAGCTAGTTGAACTTTTGTTTATATTCATGAAATTCCTCGGGAGTACCCGGTCACCGGAAGTAAATAAGAAATATATAAGCCGTTCTGATTGGCTGGAGTCGGGAATTCCCTACGTCACCGTTCTGTGTTCGAAGTTTCGTCACCAATATATTCGTACCATGAAAAACCAATTCAAACATAAAAATCCACACTGGCCACCAATGTCGTATGGTCCTTTTCAAATGTAGGAATGGTCTGTTTATGCCTGTAAGGACATAAACATACGCCTTGATAAATAAATAAATAAGATAAACAATTTCTGGCGCAAACCAAGAGAAATATTTATACCAAAGTGCATATAAATACAGATCCGAAATACATAAACGATCAATGGAAATATGCATGATAATGAAACATAATGAATAACAACAAATACCTGTAAGGACATAAACATACGCCTTGATAAATAAATAAATAAGATAAACAATTTCTGGCGCAAACCAAGAGAAATATTTATACCAAAGTGCGCATGCGTGAGGTGGATTTTCCGGGAAGTTTGTAAAAACTGAGGCCCGGCATGCAAATTATGTCAGAATGAAATATGAGAAATTAGTTGTTATAATGAGATGATGAAATGGAATGATATAGGAATAATATGGGATAATGGATTGTATATCGGACTGTAAACAGACAAATACAAGAGATATATATACAAATACAAGGACAAAATGATACATAAAAACGATATTCAAAAACACGAATATCGACCACATGACACGTGTCTTTCAGTTACTTTGTTCATTATAATAATTATTTTTAATTGATTTTCTTTAATTTTGCACAGCTTGTCCAAACGAAAAGAAGCAGGGATAGAAAAAATAGATGTTCACAATGTTCACGGACGTGCGACATAAAATGGAAATACAAGAACATGTTACCAATGAATGACAACGAATGATTGCTAACAACAACATTTTATTTCTTTATAGATTAATACAGCTTAAATTTTGTATATTAAGTGATTACATATATCGTGTTTGCGTACATTAAACATTTAATTTATATTTCTTATGTTCTGCTCATACATACACAGTTAAGTATACTGAAAAACTCATTACTGCAAAGCAAGTTATGCGGTAAGAAAGGGCAAATATTGAATTTATAACTATAACCACGTTTGGACAGACACTAGCATAACAATTCAAGCTAATCTGTGGCTGCTAAAGCAATTTCCATTAGCCAGCAGAACATTTTGGAAAGGACATTAATTGAGTAATAAGTATGCTCTAATCATATTTCAAACTAAAGTTTAAATCGATATATTGGTCATTATATCTATGATATAATCAATCAAATTATATTTTGTAGTGCTACTAACTACTATTTATATCAAACCAAAGCAGTTTATTGCTTCCCTCTATGTTTGATGCGATCCCGGATTCTGTGCTTTCACATGTGTAATTGTCCTATACCATCACGTGATACTAGAAATAACCCGGATGAAAAAATTTCGTGGTATAATAAAAGGGTTTCCCGTTGGCGGAAAAGCAACCTGTCTGTTGTCAGAGCACACATATTAAAGTATGACCATTTTAAAGTGTCATTTCGATTTCTGTCAACCATATTACGTTTTTGAAGCGAGATTTTGAAACTTTAGTAAGACGGTAGTTTTTCTATTACCTTCTGGCGGCATGCTGCTTTAACCTACTTGAAATGAAAGTGACAATAACTAGCTTTGCAAACGAACCAAGGTCAATAATGTTAGTAGCTAAGTAATTGTATTTGATGTTTCAATCTCTTTAAATATACTTTTCTAAATTAAAAATAGGGAAATCCTTTGCACAAATTGGACAAGATGAGGATTAAGAACATGTACAATCTGCAAAAGTTAAACATCTTACAGTTATTTTATCATCTTATCCAGTTGCATTTTGTTTTCTTATGTGTAAGAACAATTTTGATCCCATTCGTATCTGTTATATCCTTGTCAACAATTCTCCTATTCTTCTGTTTTACCGCACCTTATTTCCTCTACGCCATGACGATTCAATTCCTATTCTGTCTAATGATACACTACCTCCGACTTGATATCTTCTACTTAATATTGTAAAAATGGTATCTGTATTTACAATCGAAAAAAAAGAAAAACAAAAAGTTTTTTTCGACTACATAAATGTTGATATCCTGACGATGGCTGTAAATAACACAAAAATAATTTCCAGTATATTTCTGGGTATATTTCTTAATCATCTTTTGCAAATCTTTCCGTTTTTAGTTCCACACCTGATCTTTGCAAAAAATTCAAATTTTATGTTTTAAGGTTTATGGACCTCAGTGGAGTTCCTTAAACTTACAAAAGCTTCTTTAAATACTATTTGTGAAAACTGCGTCACATTCAAAAGTTTTAAAGTAAATAGTAACTGAATAAAATGGGAGATAATTATGTGTGTCGCGTTTTTTTTTCGGAAAAAAGATAAGGTGAATATTATCACTGATAAGCAAAAGTAATGTATTTCCATACATGCCATATAGTTATAAAAATTGAAATAAAACTTGTTTCGATGGAAATACATGTAATATTTTCACATAGATGCATATAGATCTACATTGGTTATTATCAAACAAACCGTACAATTTAATATTTCTCAAACACAACCATCAATTCATTCTATACCGGTTAATAAGACAATTTATATACTTATCATTATATTTCATATCTTACGTAGCGGGTTATATTATTAAAAATGTACCATGATTGTGATAGGTTATAAACAATTATAATTTACGAAACGTTTTTAAGGTATGCAATGTTATCAGCTTTCAGAAGAAATGAACAATTTTCAGATTATATAAGCTTGTCATTGTGGGACCCCGTTAGTATCATTAAATATTTTAATTGCATGTTTTGATAACGAAAAAAAAATATAATGTATTCAGGTAAGAATAGTGGAACCATGAAATAATTTGACAAGAATTAGATTTAATAATAAAAGCTGCCAAAACACAACAATTATGCCGTGCAAAATCTCTGATTTAGTGCAGTCTGCACGATTTTATCTATACTTTACGGTGGCACAAATGTGACGTATGTGTGTTTTTATTTATCTCGTTGCCACGAGTAACTAAGTCGTGGCCACGAGATAGCTAAGTCGTGGCCACGTGATACTATGTCGTGGCAACGAGTTACTATGTCGTGGCTACGAGTTACTAAGTCGTGGCCACGAGATAGCTAGTTGTGGCCACGAGATAAATAATCAATCAGATTACACCATTTATGCGAATTTCCCTAATTAACTAGACATGTGCTATAGTACAAGGATGCTCTACTTCATCTGCCTGTAAAAGTGCCATTTATACAACTTATTGACTGGTCAATAATTTTACATTTAGCGTCACTGTGACCCTGATTTTTGACCCAATGACCTCGAAATTATTAGATGTCATCTACTGATCAGGTGCAATGATCTTTCTGGGTTACATTAACCATGGCTTATCCTTTCTAAATTATTCATCAGACAAGGATTTTACCTTATAGGCTATTTACTGTCCATGGGCAATGTCCCTTACAAATAAAATAAACCAGGACTTATTCCTTCTCATGTTATCGTATAAACAAGGTTAACAGGCCGTAGTACGTACAAACTGACCAATTCGATCACAAACTTGCCCAACAAAGAGCTATAGTCAAAATTAATGTCTGATGGGCCTTGGAAGGTGACTTTCTAATATGATCTTAAAGACAAGTTCAAAGTGAATATCTTCAGTATTTTCAAAGATTAATGTTGCATGTAAAAGTAAGTTGTTAAGTTTAAAAAGTTCATAATATATTTAGTGTATTCTGATTGGTTAATTATCTCGTGGCCACGACTTAGCTATCTCGTGGCCACGACTTAGTAACTCGTGGCCACGACATAGTATCTCGTGGCCACGACTTAGTAACTCGTGGCCACGACTTAGCTACCTCGTAGGCACGACTTAGTAACTCATGGTCACGACATAGTATCTCGTGGCCACGACTTAGCTATCTCGTGGCCACGACTTAGTAACTCGTGGCCATGACACACATGTCACCTATGTGCCACCGTAATATTTTGCAAAAATGTGAATTCAAAATCATACTACTGTACATTTGTATTAACTTATTAGACTTAGTGTATAATTGAGTATGTTTAGTGAATAAGATAAATAAGAAAATACTTGGCTAAATTGAAGATTTAAGTGTAAAAAATCTTCTTACCAAACAAAGAAATTCAAAAGCAGTTTTGGGACAATAAAAATATAATATGATATTGATTTTCGAATGCAACAAATTAAAATCGATCAGATACTTGTATGTTCACATGGTAGGTACATGTAATCATTGTAATATGGTATGACAAACATTAACAATGTCACTGCACCGTTGTTGTTTTTTTTTCAATCAATTCAGCGAGATTTTCTTCTTTGTCTCCGACCACGACAATATTTTCCAATGATGACTTCAACAACAAAAATACAGAAACTAATCACCGCTCCACCGGCAGCTACATAAAATGCACTCTGTACATCTATTATTGAGATTGGCTTGGCTTCAGCTACTATTGAATCGGCACAAATAGCCTTTGACTTGGGCCACCATCGTCTTTTCCATACTTCAATTAATCCGGATTCCTGAATAACCAACATCCTGCAAAGATTAAAATCATTATGCATCACAAACATTTTTGACATATTTTTCTTTGGAAACAATTATCATTTTGGTATTATTCAAAACGCAGCACGTTGCTTTATATCCTTTACAATTTTTGTTTGGTTTGCCCACAATATGATACAATGAAAAAAGGTTTGATTATTTTCTCTTTATAAAGGTTTTTAGATATTAAATAAATCACAAAATTAAGAAGTATTGATCAATATATACATATAAATACAAATATAAAACACACTTACTGTTTTGTGAATATTTGCTCGTGTGGTGAATTATTGGTGAATCCAAACGCATATCTAAGAGGCAAAAACTTGTCTTTAATCATCATAAGATCGCAATCTTTAGCCATCTCAAGCTCCATTACAACAGCGTCACCTTAATCATAAAATATAATGCCTACTTTGTAAGTTCACTCTTGTACCAAATATAAAAAAGAGAAAAAAATAATCCCTTAAAAAGCTCAAAACGACAAAATTGAAAATGTGCCCTTTACAACCGGCCGAAGCAAAATTCAACATTTTGACATGAAGTAGTAAACCTTCAATGTGACACTTCCGTGCCATTTCATAAAAAGCGGCGTATGAGCATTGACCAGTTTTTTATAAAAAATAACTCCTTACATGTATTATAATAATAATAATAATAATTATTATTATTATTATTATTATTATTATTATTATTGTTATAATTATTATTTACACTCATTATCTATGTTTCAAACTTGTACTACATGTCATTCACGTGTTAAATGCAAATAACAGTGGGACCCTTCCTTACAATTTAAATGTACTATTACATTATTTCATCTTCTAACGATGAAAAAATAATGCATGTTTTAATAGTGATAAATGTTACCCTACTAACCTATCCAACCATACCACCCTTTTTTAACCTTTTCAAGTTGAACATCAAAATCAGTTGCTAATACTGCCGGGTCTTTCTTACTGAATTCAGCTATTGCATCCCC
This sequence comes from Ruditapes philippinarum, assembly GCF_026571515.1. Classification (NCBI taxonomy): domain Eukaryota; kingdom Metazoa; phylum Mollusca; class Bivalvia; order Venerida; family Veneridae; genus Ruditapes; species Ruditapes philippinarum. Next base: position 87,029 of record NW_026859330.1, read on the forward strand.
TACTCTTCTAAATTCTGGTCTTTTGGAGGTCTAATCATAAAATGATATTATGAAATAATATAAAATCTAACAAATTAATACCGACAACAAAAAACTATGATAGTTGCAGTTAATGTAAGTATACTAATTTTCACTCTTGACTCACACGACGTAACTGTAGAGATAAAAGATTAAAATCATAATATTACTTTTTTACTGTACAACATCTGCACTATATTTTTAATGTGTCTTTTGTTTTGAAATTATAGGTAATTTTTTATCGTGTGTTTTAGGAAGAATGTTTAGTTTGAATCACATTTAAATTAGTGTTCACATTCTTGAACTAACAGAACCTTTGACAATACAAGAAACGAATTCATGGTCATAATATGACTCGAACCCAACATTTCTTAATTTATAGGGAGTCGCCTTTGCTTCTCTGTCATCGAACCTTTGATAAAATTAACCGCCTTACTCCAAGCTTTTACCTCAAAAACAAATTCTCGGTTTGTACCTCCTTGTAAGCCCCACTGATATGTTCCCTTAAGGTCGGCCATTTCATCAAGAGTTTCAAACGGTGGTTTATCTTTTGTCACTGTAAGGAAAGCGATAAGGTTCCCACAATATGTTCCCACAATAACTATTGAAAATAACCACCAGGAACAAATCAGTGTCCGTCCCGCCACTGTTTGAGGTAAGATGACACTGCCTGTGGTAGAATGAAATATAAAAAATATATAATACTGTCAAACATTTCTTATTTTAGATGGTATTATACTGTAATAACATTTCGATGTCAGCGCTTATTAAAACAGTCACTGTGGCAGAATGTATATTAACAATTTAAACATGATTTTAATAATAGAAAAGAGGTTTTTATAAAGTATATAATTATTATAACAAGTTTTTAAAGCCAAATTGTTATTTACACATCACAAAAAAATCATTTATATATCTCCAAAATGTATAGTCAAATTACTGTAGTGTAAATCTTTTACGTTCAGTGCGAACTATTAAAAGCATTGTTTATAGGTCTGTAAAATAACAACATTTTACTTGAAAAAGTATGATTTTCTCTATTTGCTTAATATATCTTTTAAGTTAGTGTACGACATTTCATATGTTTAAAACAATAGAAATACAATGCATAATTGCATATCATTTATTATTTATAATAATTCATAGTTCGTTTTATATTTCTACATACCTTGTGCGAACAGGGTTCCGTACATGTACCATAGTGAATGAGTAAACGATTGGAAAACATTTAGCCAAGAATAGTCAACACCATCATCAGTCCGGGCGTAAAAAGGATTATATCTAAATACACAAAAATATCCCAAAACATATATGTACCAATTAAAAAGGACTATAAAAGAAAACTATTTAATTGATACAAACAGTCGAATAACAACTAAACGTGTACAAGAAGATGATTAAGAAAAATAGTACCAACTATAATATATTCTTAGTAAAGGCCAAGTATGCGTAAGAAATGCTTTAAGTTTTAACAAATTTATTTTAGTTCGATTGTGTTGGAAGTTATGAACGTATTGAAACACTCTCGAATCCGTTTCTGGAACCAGCCAGTACTAAGCATTGAATGTATAATTTCTTGCTCAAGGAAACAACGGCTTGCTGCTGACGGAGTTTGAACTTACGCGGTCAACAATATTTTAATGGTCACCAACCGGCCACGCCGCCACTCAAACAGAACTATCTTCTCTTATTATTTAGTATTTCGTTATTTTTTCAAAAAGTAAATCATTGGCCAATTACTGGAACCTTATATTCCATGTGTTGCTTTTTGCAATTATTACTGTTAAAATAGTATTTTGTTTTCATTTTGATACTTATCAGACAAATCATATCAAATTCAGTGCTAATAATTTCTTCAGGTGATATACATGTACATAACATGCGCGTTAACCATTATCTGGACGAAATAAAGTCAATGAAGAAGAAGGAAAAGTGTATTTGTTTCTGAAGCATAAAACATTGCAATAGCATAATTATTCGTGTGTTTTCATATGATGAAAGCATTGATTTAAAAAAAAAATTATCGCATACCTTTCCAAAAGAGATAAAATGAACGACATTATCGGCAGACAAATCCCTATGGTCATAAGCACTTTCCAATGCAATGGATCAACGAGCGTCCTCCATTTTCTAGCGTTTGGGTCCGGTTTCTTAACCATAACAGACGTATAGCCATAGTAAAATGGAAACATAAAATCCATAACAAGTTCCCGCTCTTTTTGAATCGTTGTATCTGCTGCAACTATGTCAACTTCCTATAGTACAAAAAAGGAATGAGGTTATAAGATGTGTAGGAAGTGTGTGATTATAAAGATTATGAATATTGTGTATACCAACATTTATATAGTATATTAATATCTTAAAGTTTTGTGTTTTATAACTAAACCTTTTTTTTAAATAGCCCCGTGTTTTCTATTTTTTAAGAGTCTGTATAAGACAACAACATCTAAAACAGTGAGCATTTGCAAATGGAACAATAAAAAACTGATAAAACATATCTAAGCACATATCTTATTCCCGTAGTGAACAAAGGGGACGGAAAATGAATAGTCTCACTTCTCTTTGCAGTTGTCCTATCATTCCGTTAAACGTATTGTTTGGACCTGGACGTCCCCACGTTTGATCTGGAGGTTCCGTTAACGTGTACCTAAAAATAAAAAAACATGACACTCCCATTCTAGCTTATAATCAGTATCATGTGATATTTTTGAAGAACCAAAATAACAATGGCTTAAATCAATTTAGGTTGTATATCTAATGGTCCATACAGTCAATGCATTCTACAAAAATGAAAAACGAATGTGTAATAAAATATCTTATAAGGATTAAACAGACAAATTATCAAAATGTGACACTATGTTTTATTTGATTATGGGCAGTTTTGCATCATTTCTTAACTATTTTATAAATACATACGTAAAATTGAGTCTCCATGCTAAGTCTTTCAGAAGATCCATACAAATACCTCCATAATGTGCTGTTCCATTTACCTCCGTTTTAACAACAAAGGGGGCAAACTAAAATAGTTTTGAAACAAATCATGCAAACGATCAAAATTTGTCAAGATTGCAAGTCCATATCTTAAGAAGACATACAGTAACATTTAATTTATGTATTATACTATTTGAATAAAAAATGTTGTGCGATTAATAAATATCATCATTTTATATTGCGATGTTTTAACATTATTCATATCTTGCAGACATGATTTGCAAATAAATTGTTGGGGTTTTTTGTGTTTTTTTTTTTCTTGTTTAACTGAATCTTTTTTGTTTGTTTTTGTTTAACTGAATCTGTGAATTAAAACCGGTTTGCTTGGAGACATTTAATAGTTAATGTATGACCGTGTATATATGCCTGATCGTTTATAATGTCACTTTTCATGGGATAATTGTGACATTTATATTATTTAATTAGTATCTATATAATCTTTATGCAGCTGGTATCAAGTGAGTTGTGATGTATAATAAATTTGTTATTTACCTAGATTAAGTCTTACAAGTTTTATGGCCGTAAAATTCTTGCAATATATCAATTATTCTGAGTTATATAACCTGACAACTTGCTGGACAATATTACCTTTATAATAACTAAAATTAGAAACAACTTTTAAATTTAAGCTACCCGAGCTACCAGCTTTAAACTTTGTAATTATAAATCAAAATATAATATAACATTATAATATTACATATTAAGATATAAGTAAATATTAAAAATTTCAACATTTACATGTAATGTAGATATCAAAAACTCCCTTCCATTGTAACCAAACTTTGTATTTGGGAACATATCAGCATGTATGATAACTTCACCACGTTTCGAGACGTAGCCAACTCCGCTGAAAGCACGACCTTGCTTCGTCCACATCAATGTTTCTATTATAAGACCTTCACATTTATCCACTGACCTCCAATTGTTCGCCTTCTGTCGTTAAAATAAAAGTTAAAAGTACATGTAATGGATATTTAAATATAAATCTTTGGAACTGTAATAAATCGGTAAATGTCTGCTAACGTCGTGTTAAATCATCGCTCGTTCTTCATTACGATATGTTTTGTGTTGCCCATTTGTCATACGTACTTGCAGTGTGAAAGATGCTTTCAAGTGTGACTCATTATTTTACACACTAACTATGGTCCGTAATGCTTTAATGCATAAAACCTTAGGCTATTAATACATGTATTATGTGAATCTTAATAGATATTATAATTTATCTCTTTTACAATGTTCTTAAAAACGACACTAGTACAAGTTAGATTACCTGAGTCAAATCGTTAATTATTGCTCGTTTTGCTTCTGACACGTTTACAAAACTGTTGTTGAAGCTCCCAGCATCTTCTGCAATTACCTCATTGAAAAACGTTTTACGAAGAGCCTTTTGAAATTCCTGTAGATAAAAGTAGTAGTTATCGTTGATTATTACATAAGTATGCAACTTTCATTTGCTATAATGATAAAGCAACATGTATAAATGATAAAGCAACAAGTCTAGATGGTATGATGTTATCAATAGAAGAAATTGTTCCAGGCCTAATTTATTAAATTAAGTGACCGTAAACTTAATGAAAAAAAGAAAAAGTTTGATCTATATGTAATTTGAAATTTTATTTACTGTCGATATCAAAATAACCGTGTAGTTTACTAATTCAATTTTGCTGATTCGTTCAGGCATCGGACAAGCAAACTAAGGAGTGTAAGTCGCGTGGATGTTAACCCCTTCAGAGGTAGGCCGTTGTTTCCTTGAGCTAAAATACACTGGTTGCTCAATACTGGCTTGTTCCAGGAACTGATTATACGTATATGTATACGTATACGTATAAAAGCTTACAGCTTCTTACACACAAGACTTTTAAAAGTATAAACTGAAATTTGAGTTTCATATTCATTTTATTTTCGTAACAATGTTTATGTTTCTCATCGTGATTGATGTTGTTCTTAGCAAAGGGTTAATGAACTGTTCTTATAAAAAGATCGGCAAGTTGAGTAACTTTGTATCTAATTTCTCAATTTTTTCAGTACGAATATTGGGAACGTTGATAGAATCGAAGCGAGACGCTTAATAGCTTTATGTAATAAGTCAAAACTTTTGTTTTCGGTTTCGGCGAGGGAAATGTTTGCAAACTTGAAAATGTATCACCGTTGATATTTTAGTCTTTTTTCACCTGTTCTTCAGTCAGTTACATGAATAATAGTAACATGACAGGTATTGTATGTAAATAGGCTGCAAAAAAATGTCCCTACCGCAGCAGAATCTTCATCTTGAAGTCTTGGAAAGGATATAACTGCTACATTATCAAGATCATTTGCACATTCCGTGACGGTTGTGCCAACATTTCTGTCGTTGTCGAGACTTGCAATAAGCCATCTTGAGAACTGTTTTATCAGCGTTTTCGGCAGCTTGTTTTTACTGTCAAATGTATTCGCCTGTACAACATCACAACAATAATTATTATTTAATATTTACCACTGACAATTATGTTTTTGTTAGATGTAATCGCGATACATGCTACCGTCATATAAGCAAACTAATCAAACAAGAAGTAAAACCATATACTACAAGCATATGAAAAGAAACAGGCTAGAAACTAAATTATCATTTAAATAAAAAAAACAACCATTAACGTCATCCAGGATTCAGAATCGCTAATTCGGTGCACAGACACTTGGGGTGTGGAGCTTAAAACGCCTTTAAAATCCAAATAAATGTATATTTGTCAATCCCTGCACATGTACTGATCATATATATCAAAAAAACTTAATATAAGCCGTTTTGAAAAAAATTCATATTTCAACGTCTATAATAATACACAAGATAAAAATTGTTCGCCGGAAAAAATCCGCACACCTACCGTCAACATCACCATGTATTTTATTCCATTTCCAATATTTTCACATAATCGTTTGGTCCATCGACACAGAAGATATAATTCTTCACAATGATGGTCAATTTTAAACTTCAACGGTAATATAAACAACGCAACAGCCGAAATAAACATCAAAATTATCGCCGTTTTACTCCATTTACAAAATATTTCGATAAATTCAAACGTGGCCCCAGCTTTGCCGTGTGCAAAATGCGCTGCGCTTTGAAGGTGAAAACCAGTCGGCAATGACGTAACTTGTTGGTTCCCATACTGGGATTGACAAATATACATTTTATTTGGATTTTAAAGGCGTTTTAAGCTCCACACCCCAAGTGTCTGTGATTCGGTGTCTATATTCGCAGTAAATAACTTATATTAGTCTATATATATGTAACTACAATCTTTGTGTTTTATTTAATCATTCAAGTTTACTCTGTTTACTTACCGTATGTAAAAGTCGCCGCAGACAGTCGAATTTACAAAGAACCACGAAGTTGATATTACCTGTAGTCGGTACAATGCGAAGATATGCATCTAATAAAAGTTTATGAAGATCTATCACTTTGTCAATATTGTATAAAATTGCCTTGACATTTTCTTTTGAAACACTGTAAATTAGCCGAGAGCTTTCGTGTTCTGTAGATGAGAAGAGAACATTAATTAAACATGACTAGCAGGTGGTAGGGAGCGTGCACTAAACACTGCGGTCAATGATCAGATACAATCAAGCCGAACCTGCAATATCTAAATATTAACGCGTTGGACTAATTTCAATATCATTTTTTCTCTAACTCGTTATGGCAAATTTTAATTCTGTACTTGACGATACAATGTTAAACACTTTTTCATGTATTTGGGCTGCACAATTATCTATCTATATTCAATGAATGTCAAACCCCTCGCCGGGAGATAGACTTTATGTACAATTATATAGCATTTTCATTCATTTGAATCTTTTATGATATCAAACTACTATAACGCAATTAAATGATAGTGTACAGTTAAATCAATATTTTTACATTCTAATGGGAAATGCTTGCTCAATAGAAATTGATAATTTGCTATTAATTCCTCTTTCGAGAAAATCATTAGGTTTAATACAACCAATTAAAGACGCAAATTGATATGATAGTAAGTAGTACCAGTGTCGTTTTCATAAAATATAAACACTTCTGTCCACTTCAACAACCCGGCAATGATTGTAGATAAAATATTTGATACGTGTAACTCTACCTGTAATATCAACAAATTTCAGGTTAATTTTAATCGTGTATAACACATAAATATTTCCTTTTATGTCGTGTTATATTATTTAAGAGAACGTTTGGCAAGCTTTGAGTTTTTTGGAAAAAATTTAAGGAAATCCACATTCAATGACACCATATGGACGATTTTTTAATGTAGCATTTAAAACTGGAACATCGAAAAGCGGCAAAAATGCCGTTTTACTGATCGCGTTTTTTTAACAGGTCATATTTTGTAATGAACATGTGTGAGGTGACTATACTATGCTAATCCCCGAGTACAATATATATATCACTTAAACATTATTGAAGTATATAAAATTCTTGTTGGATATGTCTAATTTGAATAAAATATTGATTGACATATGCATTGCATATAACATGTCAAGGCAAGTTGGCCTTACTTTAAAACAAAGCTGCCAACTTTTTAATGACACAATATATTCATATTGTGACCGCCTATAGTTTGTAGAATCTTAAATGTAACACATATTCTTTGTGTGAAGTCAAAACATGATTGTTTTATATAAAAAGAGACTGTGTAACATTTATCAATATTTTCTAATATCAAATTTCAGCATAATATATCTTTAACGGAAAATACAATAAAAAGATAAAACGAAATGATGACACAAGTTATAATTTCCCCAATTCGACTAATTAACTAAATGTGGTACATTACTAATTTGATTTCATTCACTGTAGTACCTAATCAATATCAAATGTGTCTAAGTATCTGAGTATTTATTTTAGATTGTATTATATTTAATGTGCTAAAAGGTTGTCAACTTTGATGTACATAAATGTTTGCGGATGATTTACATGAATAAACAAAACCTGTTTGTCTGTTAACACGGTTTATATTGAGTTTTGATATTAACAAGGTACTTTAGTATCAGACGTATCGGTGACTAAGCTAAGTCTGAGGCATGAATTTTTTTCTTTTCAGGTTAATTCAACTTATAACTCTAGATGCCTGTCATTTTTTAAGATCATTTACCTGCTTTCGGAATCGGGTTACTGCATTCATAGACGTATGGATTTCAAATACTTCCGTGTTGTTCAGACAATATGGCTCTTTTATATATGTAGACTTGACTACACCACAAAATTCCTTACTGGTGAAATCTGAATTGGTGGTATGTTTGTATCCTAGAGATCCCTTACAAATAAAATGAAAAAGAAAAGATACTAAATCCACAATTTTGTTTGTTCTTATAATCTTTACTTACAACTAGTGTTGCGTGTACATAATTAGTCCGACGATAATAAATTTCAAGGTTTGACAATGAAATGTTTCTTTAGACAATTTGATTCAAGTCTCTAAATTCCCGGAAGGTTCATAAACGATACATGATTATCAACCCAAAACAAAGAAGCAATTTTTGCATTTTTTCATTAAAAACACTTGATAGATAGAACATGTCTTTATTTTTTGTATTAGAAAATGTTATTTTTATAACTTTGGAACAATGCGTAATAAGATTTTGTATCGGAATGTTTCTTAAATCCTTATTTCACGGTGTTCAAGCACAATTATGTTCGGCTTTAGAGTAGACAAAATAGTGTCCGTACTACTACCGTAATTGCATTTGCTCGGACAAACCAAACCTTTAAAATTTTCAGTTTTGTAGACTACGCTTTCTTTAAGGACTCTCGTTTCTTTTTTCAACATAGCATTTTAATGAGAGGAAGTGATCTTTCTACGACTAATAAATTATGACAATAAATATTTGCGAACTTTTTTATCGTCAAGAAATCTGATAATAATTCACTTTGATCAAATATATCTGATTAATTGCAGACAATTCATTATTTTCATAGGTTATGACAATATACACGCACTCGTTATCAATAATTATGATTAATTGCATTACATTAAAATGATGTATTGTTTACAAATCAAATGAATATAATGTTGCGTTAAATGTTTAACGCGATTGTATCTATATAGTTACTGATTTTTATCTCATTAGCAAATTGACACAGTGCATGATCAATAGTGCCCTGTGGCGAGTCAACTTATCAATATGTTATTGGAGACAAACAAATAAAAATTTTTTTAAGCTAACGACTTTGTTTTAAAAAATTTCTCGTTTAGAAAAATAAACAAATCTTGGGTTTTAAAAATATCAATAAAAAAACAGAAAAGGTCCCTATTTTACTTTTGGGGCACCAAACTGTCCTTTCTAGATAAAATTTAAAAGGCAAAAATTTTAAATTTTTTTTTAACAATCGAAAAGAAGTACATTTTTCCATAACAAACCCTTTAAAAGGATTTTACTTTTTTTCAAAGAAATGTAAAACTATTAATTTTTTTTGCTCTTTCCCGGGCCCTACCAGTATTTTTAAACCCAAAAAACTTTTTCAGGTACTTAAAACCCTTTACCTTATTTATATATTTTTGGTGTACGCCCCCAATGTACAGTGGTGCAAAAGGGGCCTAAAACCGGGAAAAGGTTTCAAACTTTTCCTTCTCCCAATTTACTATTACCCACATAACCCCGTGCTTCTTGCCCTAATTCATATATTTGAAACCCCATCTCACATTCACCAAGCGAAATTTGATTTTTTTGAAAATTTTGCAGAAATCTTCAAAAAAAAATTTTTTTTTATTTTGGTCAAAGCTTCATTTGCGTCATACCTATATAGCTATTGTACTTGTAAATAATAACATAAAGATTATTGAAGTGTCGACTCAACGTTATGATTGCCAAATATTGAGCTATTTTTTATTGCATAATCAGTTTGTTAATATTATAAGAACATATGTCTGTTTGTTAATTTCAGAAGAACATAAGACTTAGTATATAATGAAATTAATCTATGGATTTTAAAAGAGAATATTTCAGATAAATTAGCTAAACATATTCAGGTAAAAAATGAAATATAACTTAATACTCAACCTTAAATGAAACTGGTTCTGTTGTAGTCCGTTAAATCATAAAATAGGTTGTAGGCGAATGTATACAACTTTTAATGTCTTTTTGTTATAATATAGCCGGTACGAGTTCGTGGTTCAACATTAACGAAACAAAATCTATCATGAGCTGTTGCTGCTCGAGTAATTGAGTAGAATTATTGCTGGCTTAGTTATAACTGTTATTGAAGTTATGTTTGAATCTTGCAAGTTTTAATTGGCAGGTTTCTGTAAAATATTGCCAATATAAACAACCTCTGTAATTATATACAAAACAAATGTCAAATTTGATGTTCTAAAGATTTAATTGATAATATTTATGGTTTGTTTATTTGAATAACTTTATTGTTCTACCCATTTACTCGAACAAAATTTAAACAGTAATATTCCAGACATTGTTAACGACAAAACGTCTTTTTTCAAGGACCATGTTCTGTCGCAATGATATAAATAAATGATCAGTAACGTCCTATCTCGCAGAGATGTATCAAGAACTGGTCCATACTGAAGTCGCATGTTTTTTTTTTATTTCAAGTGAAGCTTCAATAACAAATTACACTTAAACACGCGAAGGTTATAACTGAGGTGAAAAAAGAACTGTATCAATAAAAAATGCATTAATTACAAAACCAATACTGAAAGTAAGATCTAGCGATAAACATAGAAGAAAGAAACCTGTTTTAAAAACAGCTCTCTCAAAAACTGAAGGTAATTTAACACTTATTGCCTTCCGAGTGTTTTGTTAAGGTCGTACTCTTCATATAGAACAGTTACTATTGCAAACTTTTGAAACAAGTTATTAAAGATGAACAAACCTGCCTTGAACGTTTGATAGTGTTCGTTTATATCAACAACGTATCTGTTAAATGTGAGATTATACGAATAAAACATTTCTGTGCTCCTGTAAAACCCAGTCGTGCCTTCTTCAACAATGCCTGTCAAAATATATAATATAGCAATACGATTTAAAATGTATGTTCACCTCCCGCGTTTATCACTATGAAACAAATTACCCCCGACAACTGCGTCTGTGAATCTCTGTTGTCCTTAGACGAAGTGAATTTAATTGTATTACTACCTTTCAAACATTTTCGAAAGAGTAAAATATATCATATAATAATGACACCACTACAACAAAGTTTGTAAATCATTTTATCAAAGAAATTTTCATATTCCTGTACAATAGATATAGCAATGCCCTTTTATATATGTATTTTGATTTAACTTTTATAAATTAAATGAAAAAAAGTTTTATCTATAAAATAGTTATAGCAAACACTTATTTGGGTTAAAAAATAATTAAAATCTCATTATAAAGTTTTAATAATTTACTGTGACCATTTATCATGCTGTAATATTCCATAAATGTATCTCATTTGCTCTTAAAGCATCGGCGCTTGACTTTTTCCGTTTTATAATAATTCCATCACAGACGGAAATGACATTCTAAATTCGCAGTTTATTCTCATAATGTTCAATCAATTTCAATAAATACGCTCGCTAGATATTAAAATAAATATAAAGTAACTGAGCCTTGAAACATTGAATTATTGTAGTATCCGCTATGTATGTTTTTTCTTATTTAACGACTTTAAAGGTAATATTTACCTAAATTTAGAAAAGATGCGTCAATGCACATAATTGACGACTTCCATAAAAGCAGAACAACTAGTACTAATCCATTCATGTTTCCTATTCGTATATTAACCACAGGTATACGATTGTAACGAGAAGTTATTTTCAATGAGACGCAAATTTAAATAGAATAAGTAGACCTAGCGCCTCAGAGAGTTAGTTATCAGTTATCAATGAAATATATCATAAACGCCGTTGATTCATTTCCCCCACTGGAATTACCAATTGAACTTATACTTATTTCATTAAATATCAATTATTCGATAAAATGGTCTTAATTTGAAACTAAACCATATGAACTTAGAATGAACTTTACGCTAACAACAACAAATGCACTGATTATCTCAAATTATACATTTCATATAAATACAGACAATGTTCTATTTCTTACAATGATATATTAAACGATTTTTAAAACATAACGTTCGAAAGGTGATATTAAGTAAGAAAACAAAAGTTTTTTATCCGTGGACGAAATCTTTGATTAATAATTATTAATTGTATAAAATTTCTATTAGAAAATACAAAATGACTGACAAAATGACATGTCTTTAATTATTAGTCAACAGTATATCCATATGCCTCCGAGCTGCACTATTTGTTATTAACACTGTGAATTAATGCGTTATTCTTTTTAAAAAATATTAGCACGGTTTTTTCAAAAATGCTGTAAACTTTTCGTCAGAGTTAAATCCAATCAAACAGGTAATTATTCGTGAAAATGTGACCCCCAAGCTGATTTTTGCCGGGGTTTTCATAATTGTGAGCAGCAGGGACGGTGTTTTTTTATGTTTTGAACTATGATACAAAAGAGAAAGAACAAACCAAAACACTCGGCAATCTGATTTATACTCGGGGGCTACGCCCCCTCGTACAAATCAGATAGCCTCGTGTTTCGGTGCTCTTTCTATTACGAAAAGTATTTCATATATTGTTTACTGAGCTTCGTACATGAAGATACATGTAATTCTATATCATTATAGGTATACCATCAAAACTGATCATTTGTTCAAATAGCAATCGCAGCTTCGCAGCCCTTTTCGTGAGTCTTCGGATAAGGGTCTCGATCACAAAAGAAAGAATTCGGTCTAATTTACGCTATGAAACTAAAAATGTAAACAAATTGTAAATGCTATATAACAGATATCTGTTTCCACTTTTCATGCCCACTTTGCGATGGTTTTTCACTGATAGGGTTTGTTTTGAATATATTCTGTATAATACTTGATTATAAATCAAAACCTTACTGCCCAATTGTTGATTAGTTTTCTCTGTTAGAATTATAAATAAAAAAACATTTTGCTCAACTGGTGATTGATTCTCTCCCTTCTTTGTTCTGTCAGAAATAATTGAGCATTCGACCGCTTCACTTTTACCTACTTGAATGTCTCTCTGAGCAGGTGATATTTATTTATTTATTTTTTTATTTATTCTTTAATTTATTTTTTTTTTGTTTGTTTGTCTGTTTGTTTGTTTGTTGTATGTTTGTTTGTTTGTTTGTTTGTTTGTTTGTTCATTCGTTCGTCAATTCATTCATTCATTCTTTCTTTATTCATTTATTTATTTATTTATTAAATAAGTTTTAACTTCAATAACTTCACTTACGATTGAGCATGCTGTTACAGAGGAGAAGGTCTAGTCAACATTTGTGCCAAGTATTGAAGCATTTTTCATAGTTTCATAGCAGTTTGAACCTGTTACAGGAGGCTTTTCAATGAAAACAGCCATTTTTCGCAATATGCTTATGGGGTAAAAGTTTAAGTAACTAGATGATAAATGCATATCCTGTCCGACGACAAAAAACATATTTATTTAGTGTTTTGTTTGTTTTTTGTTGGTTTTTTCGCAATAATACTGTATTTCTTAACACTGGCAACGTTTTATTTTGTAAATAATAAACATTCCCGTTAACAGGTGCCAGTAGATACGTTGGTTGCGGGTAGAACAATCGTGCTCTTGGTAACTTTTTATACCCCCACAAAGTGGGGAGCATATAGCGTTGCACTTGTCCGTCCGTCCGTACGTCCGTCCGTACGTCCCGAAATCTTGTGAACGCAACTCCTCTTAAACCGGGTGGCAGATTTTGCTTAAACTTCCAGGGATGAACAACCTTAATGTGTAAATTGAAATAAAGGAGGGAATTTTTGCTGCGACCAAATTTAACAGAATTATGGCCCTTTGTTGATTTTTTCACTGTAAACAATATAGAAATTTTGTGAACGCAACTTCTCTTAAACCGGTGCACATCTGCACAGTGGGGGCATCCGTGTCCTTTAAACACAGTTCTAGTTTATTCTGCACAATATGTCCTAGGAAATAATGACTATAAAAAGACAAAAAGAAGAACATATATCGAGAAATTGCCATATTTGTAGTAAGTTTTACCTGCATCAAGCTGTCCCCCTAATTCAGGGGAGGGCCGATCGCTAATGTTGTAAGAACTTGGGCCCAACCCTTTTGCTATTTGTTATTTCGAAATTAATCTGCTTCTCTGTATATTTACAAGAATATACATGTATTAGCAATAAAATATGATTAAACTAAAACAAGCTGTCCTACTCGCTACATGTTTATGAGTGTGATAACGGGATTGTTTATGAAATAGAACAAAGCTTAGCTCACAATTATGTCGTGAAAAATGCAAATTTTGCTTCTATGAATAATCAATAACTGTAAACAAATATGTTGATGTATTTAGACCAGTTTTGTGTGGGAGAATTGCTTTAAACGTTGAAATAATTGAATCTTTTTAACTAATGTTTTGAGAATCCACAGTTCATCATAAAGTATAATTTATACTTATTTCAATTAACGTCGTCGATTAGGGGGCGTTCGTGGCCGAGTGGTTAAGGTCGTTGACTTCAAATCACTTGCCCCTCACCGCTGTGGGTTCGAATCGCGACAGGGACTTTGAATTCTCTTATGTGAGGAAGCTATCCAGCTAGCTTACGGAACGTCGGTGGATCTACTCAGGTGCCCGTTCGTGCCTGAAATAATGCACGGAAGGGCACCTGAGGTCTTCCTCCACCAGTAAAGCTGGAACGTCGCGATATGACCTATACTGTGTCGATGTGAAGAAAACCCAAAACAAACGTAAATATTAAATAACCAAGAAATCTTAAATAAAAAAGCGTTTAGAGGTCAAAATTTAAAAGAAGTAAAACGTAGGTTTATTTATAGTCAGTGGAATATAATACTTCTAGAATAAACATTTTTTTTAAAATGAATTTTATAGTTAAACCATAACTAAAACGCCGTTTAGATTCCTTACCATACCTCATTTAGCATTAAGATGATCATGAATAACTGATTCAATAGATATCCTTTTGCTTACTTTCCATGACACACACAGTTATTAAAATAATAAAAAATATTTATTCATTACAATCGGGCACAAAAAGTGATCTATTTTGTGTGTATTTATAAGTCTGAGTAGAACATCTGTTTCGGCAAAAGCCAGTAATAGCCAAACATTCCCTAAACGTGCTGTTGTTTTGTCATATCGACAAAGTGGCTTTTGTATCAGCGTCATTAGCCTTTTTATTGAGATATCGACTGTTAAAGGGACGTAATCACCATTTACGTTAGGTTCTGAATGACCGTGGTCAACGGGATATAAGCCAATTTGTTTTCACTTTCTTTCTTGTGTGAATGTATAAAACTTAGGCAAAATGTTCAACGTTGATCCTTTTGGTGATTTGTCTGAGATATACTTCCTAACGTATCCATTATGACAGAATATTATTATGTTAGCAGTGAATAAAAATGTATAATTTTATATTATTGATTATGACACGTTATGGGGATGAATCATATGTATTATGATGATGATGGTGATGATGACGATGATGATGATGGTGATGATGATGAAGATGATGAAGATGATGATGATCAATTTACACAACTTATTATGAGTAATCTCTGTCTAATGATAAAATGTATGATAATAAAACAGATAAGAAAAAATATATGTAACTGGTTCGATAACACTACCAAATAATTGCTTTGGCGAATTCATATATGGCAAAATTTTGTCGTCTGCATTTTTTTTTTTTTTTTTTTTTTTGTTCTGACACAAATACATATGAGTTTTGCCTTGCCAAACTAAACTTGTTTCTATTACTTTGACAACTCCATTTTCTGCATAAATGTAACGGAAATTTAGATGACTGTGCACATGTTTGAAAGGAACAGCTGCAACTGGTTGTGAAGCAATAGTCACAGTGACGGCAATAATTCACCGATTATTATATGTAATGTCTTGTAAGAAAGCTAATACCCCTGCGTTAAGAATATATGCAATTTATTGCAATCGAGCGTAAATGGCTGTCACAAAAAGTATGTTGTAAATGTTTATGTTTTCGTGTATTTCAATGTAAATTTAGAGGCGAAAATTTTTGGAAGGAACGGCTGCTAATGGTTGTGAAACAATGATCGCTGTGGCAGAAATGGTTAGCCGAAAATTATATGTTGTGTCTTGTATAACAACTAAGAGCTTCTGCTTTAAGACTGACTGCAATTCATTGCAATCGGGCACAAATCATTGTCACAAAAAGTGAGCTATTTCGTGTGTATTTATTAGTCTGAGTAGAACATCTGTTTCGGCAAAAAGCCAGTAATAGCCAAATATTAAATATGGCATTGCAATGTAAGTCCAGTGGCATCAATAAGAAAATCAGTTCATCGTAAAGTTTGTGGCCTCATGCACACGTCACGTTGTAAGAGATGTTGTCCGGGAGGGAATCTTGATCTCTGTGGTGCTGGCATGCGTTTAGTTTAAACAATATTTTATTTATAAACATTACATTTACATGATAATTGACAAATAATAAATAGTACGGATTGAGTAGGAAGCTTGAAAAGCTTTTTTAAAAACTCTTTCCGTTTGCAAACTACAGAGAACCGTTATGCACGAATGTTCTCTAACTTCAAGAATAGGTTAAGTTCTAAGCATTTTCGGTAGGAGATATGTATTTTACTTTGATATTGCATACAAACCAACTTGCGGATCAAACTAGAATGTAAGAGGATATGACATGCCAAAACTGTTGCGAACGTTTTGAAGCAAACATGAATATCAAAATTAGTAAATTTCATAACGAAATGTGCACGAAACGAGTAGTTTTCTACCCTAATTCATTAGGTTGATATGGAAAAAAATAAAAAGGAAAAAACATGAATAAAAAAAATCTGTTTCTTACCAAGAAATCAGAAAAGTACTATACTGTTTCATTTCGTAAAATAAGAGCCCTGTTAGATTAACAGGGAATTGTCTCTAGAAAAAGGTCCAGTATATTCACCACGTAAGCCCTTTAGTATTAGATATATATAAATGTTATAGATATAGATAAATAGATATTACAGCATTACGGTTACCGGTGGTCATTTCTTCTAAGAAAGTAAATCCCCCAAACGAGGTGCTGTTTTGTCATATCGAAAGACATTTTGCAGAATCGGAGCACATTCAGAACGCGTTATTAGCCTATTTAGCATTTAGAGAGCGACTTTTAAAGGGGCGTAATCGCCATTTACGTTAGGTATATAATGACCGTGGTCAACGGGAGATAAGCCAATTTGTTTTCACTCTGTCTGAATTGTTATACTTATGTGAATGTATTTAAGTTGGGGAACACTTTGTTCTACAAAGCATCAGAAAGCAAGAATCGAACAATAAATACAGGGTAATTTTAATGTGTGAGTTTTGCAGTGCCGACAATGCTAAGTGGTTACATTTATCTGTCATGTTTTATTGCATCTGGTTCCTCAACATCATTGACCATTGAATAATGGTCAAGATTCAACCATTTCGATACTGCAAATTTCATTTTCTTTACAATAAACATCTTAAACCCGTGTCCGCTACTTCGATATATTTATTTTGGCTTTCTATGCTGAGCTTAACCTGAAAAGTGGTCTTATCCCGGTTCGGAATTAGACCCAGCCCATTGAAGCACAGAATAAAGACTGTTGAATGGCTTCGTCACCATATGAGGAATAAAATGATTTAAAGTGCGGAATTTAAAAATACGCGTATATGAAAAGATGAACTTTAATTTCATTAACCGATTACAGAATGATATAAAAAGGTTCTTCCTCTATTTTATCGACTGAAGTTGGTGATTTGTTAATCAAATGTTAATCTATTTGTAGAAGAAAACAGGGTTGTAAAAGTTTACCGGCACATTCATTTTCTAGCACCAACCATTAATGCCAATATGTTTTGAAATACGGACGTATTGCAATATATTGCAATACGCATTTAATCGTATTGTTACAGCCTCAAAATTAATGTAGTTCATACAGTATCAGTGATCTATTATCAGTGATCGGGGATTTCCTTTTTATAAGTTTTTAAATGCAAAACAGCTGTAAACAAATAAGTCTATATTGCCATAGAATGTTATATATGGACATATCAATATAGGTAATATCATCAACTGTATAATACAAAAACATCACAAAAATATATAACTGGTTATATATCATTTATTATGTATAAAATATGTGTATAAATAAGAAATATAAAAATCACATATAAATTGTAACGACGAAAATTGATGCTTTTGATAATAAAAAAATGTTACTGTACATTTGACAATATATATGATTCAAAAGTAACACTCAATAATTGCAGTTAGTAATGTTATTTCGTAAACAATAGATTAACGAAGAAATAAACAAGAGATTCATGAATAATTAAACAATGAATTAATTCTTAAAGAATACGAGTAATTAAACATAATTTGATTGATAAAACATTTTCCAAAACTCCCGTCTAATGTTACAACATTTTATAAAGCAATTTTTATTTCTTTAAAGATTTTAGGATTATTAATAAACTAAATTCTTCACCCAAAATATATCATTTGAACAAGAAGTGGTAGATTTTAGATCGAATGGAGATCGCTGTATTCCTACTAAAATAAGTTACTTAAAAAAATACTTTGAAAACATGTTTTTATGGCAAAATATTTTTATGCTTATGTGTAGAAAAAAAAAGGGCAAAAAATAGATTTTAAAATTGTTGTACAGTTCCCAAATTTGCGTGAAATGAAAGAAAATTTGTTAAAAATGTTAAATTTAATTTTTTAAAAAGATATATCTTTATTTATTAAAAATATTATTGCAAGATATTTAGCAGTAACTGCCCGTTTCTCGATGAAATAGTTTTCCATTATTTTTTAATGCCTTTAATTATTTTTAAATAGTTTTTTTCCCCCTAAAAATTTAAAAATTGTTTTGTGTTTTTTTTTTTCCCCTAATCGAAAACCCAGTTATTTTTTTTCGGTATTTTGCATTGTCTTTTTGTAGAGTGCCCATATGTTAAGTATGGGGGTTTCCATATTTGTTTTTAGATTCTTTAGGATTGCTTTTTATTTAACATTGAATCATTGAAGCCTGTCTCCTTGTTCTTCGTGAAGTCTATCTTTGTGTTCTACGTGAAGTTTATCTCCTTGTTCTTCGTGAAGTCTATATCCTTGTTCTTCTTGATCTTTCTGATCAGCTTCATCGTCGACATGAGGTTCGTCGCTTTTTAAGCAATCATCGTCACTATCATTTGTGATAATGTTTTATTGACTCGAACTACTCGAACTACATACGGTTCTCAAGTATTCCTGTGCATGTTCGCCGTGCTTGATTACACCATCTGTCTCCCTCCACTCCATTAACACGGCGGAACATTGACCTTTTGCGTCGTTGGGATGCTGATTGATACAGTTTGTGATCACCTTGCTGTCTAGATCAAGATGTTGTCCTAACGTACGTGGATCCATTGTTGCACTATTTGCTATCTCTGTCATCACGGTATCCGAAAGATGTTCTGTTCATACATACAATATTACACTATCAATATTAATATGAACAGAGGCTTATTCTTTTTAATATTCGATTTCATTTCAGACAGTACATGGTCAAATAAATACATGTATATAAATCTAAAGACATGAACAGATTGTTAAGTTTGACGTTCTCTTACAAGAGTCATTTAGTTAATTGTAGTAATTTGTTATCATACATTCGTACATGAAAATATATACTTATAGTGAGATTAAAATTTAAACATTAGACCAAACATTTCCGTAGGAAGACGCGTGATTGACAAATTTACAGACTGACAATCACTGCATCAGTATAACAAGAGCACCGCTAGGCGGAGCATTATATGCCCGAAAGTGATTTTTTTTTCTTTTTAGTAAAGATGAAGCATTTGTAAGACTGGAATTAAATAAAGTATTAACTCCTTCAAATAACAATCCTCCTATGAAGTTTGAATACTGTGGTCCAAATGGAACATAAATTATGCCCCGAAAACTGTTTTCAGTTTTAAGGTAATAGTGACCTTAACCTTTGACCTTGTGACCCCAAATCAATTGGGGTCTTCCCCCTAATATGGAAAATAACCTATAAATTTGAATATTTGGCCAAATGGAATTTAAAGTTTGCAAAAAATTTTTTCAATTTAATAATATGCCTTTGACTTTGACCTTTTGCCCCCAAACAAGGGTATTTCCCCATTGAAAAATCATCCTATGATTTTAAAACCTGGGGGCCTAATGAATTAAAATTATGCTCCGGAACTTTTTTCTTTTAAGGTAATGGGCCCCTTGCCATTGCCCTTGTGCCCTAAAAAATAAAGGGGGTTTTACCATATAAAAATTCATGAAACGAACACTGGGGCCCAAAGGGAATTAAAGTTTTTCCCCGGAAACGTTTTCAGTTATAAGGTATGTGCCTTACTTTGCCCTTTGTGCCCAATTTCAAGGGGGTTTTAAAATAGGGGAAAACATTTATGAAGTTGAATTTGGGGACAATGGAACTTATTATGCTCCGGAAACCAAATTGCTAACGGACGGACGGACGCCAGGGGGTATAACATAATATGCCCGAAATTTTTTCGGGCATATAAAAAGGAATGCGGTCAACATTGTGGTATATTATCTTTATCTAAATTAACTGAAGAGTAACAATAAAACCGCATCATTTTATAAGAAATATAACAAAAAGTCAGAATACAACACGTTATTGACCTGTTAATTACCTTTCTGATAATTGACAAATTGCATAAAAAGTAAAATATCGTTGTGTATTTACTTAAAGATTGAATGGGTGAAACTTTTAAAATTTAAAATGTAAATTTTGATGCTAATTAAATTTTAAAATTTTAACCTTTGGGTGTGGGCCCCAACATATTTTTTTTTGTTGAAAAATTAGTTATTTTGATTATATCTTTTTTGACTTATAAATATGTATTGTAAAGTTTTACTTTGTTTTTATTGGTGACTATTGCAAAAAAAAATGCATACTAGGGATTCTGACTGGCGTAGCTATTCAATTTGTTCCCTTATTTGGTAAACGGCTTTCCCTTCATCCGCCCAAAAAGCATTGTTTTTGCAAATATCCCTTTTGTTATTGTTACAAATTTTTCTTTTGGCATTCTGTCCCCGAACTAAATTTGGGATTCCCCAAGAAATGCTTAAGACGGCCCCCAAATAGTTTGTCATTTTAAGAACTATGAGAAAGATATGATCCCAAATATGTCACTGAAAAAAGGGGGAAAAAGATTTAAAAAGTATAGAAAATTGCGGGAAAAAGTTTTTTCTTTTTTTAAATCAAGCAAGTTGTTGTTAAATGTTAAAGGGAAAAAAGGAAGGGTTTTATTTTTCCCGTACTTTAATAAAATAAATGATTAAATTATATCTTTAAAAAGAAAAAAACAGAGTTAACGAAGAAGCATTAACTTCAGTAAAAAAGGGAACGACTTTGAGTGCCTTTGTGTCGCGGTTTATGGCTAAAAAGTTTAAAAAATGGAATTTCTGAAAAAAGAATCGTTTATCGTTCTTTTCATTTACTAAAATGGCTTTTAGTTTTAAATTTTAAAGTGAAAAATTGAGAAAATAAAAATTAAAAAAGGGATCTTAAAACCCAAAAAAAAAGTCAATTAAATTAATTTTTAAAAACTCGGTTGGGTTTAAAGAAGTTCTTTTGTAAAAAAATTTTAAAGTTGTACTTCAAAAACAAATGGGGGTCCTGACCCAAAGGTAAGGTCGTTGATTAAACCCCCTGCCCTACCGAAGTGGGGTTTGAAACCGAAGGTTGGTTCTTTCATGTGAGGAAATTTCCCGCTGTACGGAAACCCGTGGTTTTACCCGGGTGACCCTTCGTGTGTAATATTTAAAGGAGGGCAATGAGGGCTTCCCTTTACCGTATAGCTTACCGTCGCAATATTTTTTTATATACTGTGTCGGTGTGAGTAAAAACCAAACAAACAAAAAAAATCAAAAATTCTTAAAAATAAACGTATTAGCTTTGTTATATTAAAAAAGATATAAAAAGCTATTTTCTTTGGGGTAATCTCTTTCTCAAAAAAATTTGCCCCAAATTGGGTTTTTCAATCTGCTATATAAATGAAAGCACAAAACAGGCAAACGAGAAACAAACCTTTGGTAAGGATATTGTTAACTCTACTGAACGTGACAACGACGAGTCATGAGACGCTGTATTTTTAAATATTGTACATCTTAGTGTACCAACATACGCTGGTAGATCTTTCTGTTTCCAGGTATCCTTAATTCGTAGTGACCGTGCTCCCGTTATTCCACCAATGTAAGACAAATACGTTAATCTCACCTGCAGAATCAAAGACATACTATTTCAGGATACATGTCATTTTAACAAATAAAAAGTATAGACATTTTTAGAAAGATCAGCAATATGAGAGTAAACTTTTTATTCTTCTTCTGTCTGCGTATATTGTTTCTTTGATATCCTGTCATTTTATAACCAAAATATACAAGATGCAAGCCAAAACAAAATGATACGGATAAGACATTTTTCAGAAAGATTTACATCCTTTGTGTGTCCACTTGGTCATTATTGGTTTCACCCCGGTACGGAATTAGACCCAATCCGTTATTTCTAGAAAGTAGTTTTTTTAATTTTTCAAGTGACCCAATTTAAGTTTTCTCTAGTTTGATTGGTCATAATTAAAGTGCATTTATTGCATGTGTGTACTTTTTGTGTGTTACAGGATGATTTTAAAAATTGTTTTTGTGTATTTGTTGGTGGAATGATAACACCCCGGTTAGGGCCCAGTTACACAGACGGTCGGTCCCCAATCGGTCATTTAATTTTAAATTTACTCGCTGTTATGATCGGTTGTCATGCGTGATTTTATTTCTGGTTTTCTGTGTAAACGGCCATCGGTGACAGAAAGTAAACTCAAACGGGAATGGGTCGATGATTACATGCTGAAATACGTTTGATTTTATCGTTTGTAAATCGGAGCTAAATCGGGCGTAACGCTGATTAATCGGTGGTTGATAGCTAGTCATCAGTGGTTAAACACTTTCTGTCAGATATGGCCGGTGATTCATATTTGGTTATCTTTGTCCGATCGGCGATATCGGTGATTAAGAGCTTGCATATCTCATGATATAGGTTGCCGTCGGTTATTTTTGAAATATTTTCACCGATCGAGAATTTTAAACGTGTTTAAAAATCCCAATCGGTAATTTTTCACCGATGAAACTTATCTTTCCCCAATAGCAGTTGATAGGTGGAAAACAGGTGACCAATAGGTGATATCGGTGTTAAATACGCTGTCATCGGTTCACTCCATAATTTGGCTAAAAAAACTACCGATCAATCACCGATGGCTCTGTGTAACACCCCAGATGGCTCTGTGTAACACCCCAGTTACACAGAGCCATCGGTGATTGATCGGTAGTTTTTTTAGCCAAATTATGGAGTGAACCGATGACAACGTATTTAACACCGATATCACCCATTGGTCACCTGTTTTCCACCTATCAACTGCTATTGGGGAAAGATAAGTTTTATCGGTGAAAAATTACCGATGGGGATTTTTAAACATGTTTAAAATTCTCGATCGGTGAAAGTATTTTACAAATAACCGACAGCAACCTATATCACGAGATATGCAAGCTCTTAATCACGGACAAAGATAACCAAATATGAATTACCGGCCATACCTGACGGAAAGTGTTAAACCACTGATGACTAGCTATCAAACACCGATTAATCATTGTTACGCCCGATTTAGCTCCGATTCACAAACGATAAAAACCGATCATAGTATTTAAGCATTTTTATCACCGATTCAACCCTGTTTGAGTTTGTTTTCTATCACGCATGGCCGTTTACACAGAAAACCAGAAATAAAATCACGCATGACAACCGATTATAACAGCGAGTCAATTTAAAATTAAATGACCGATTGGGGACCGACTGTCTGTGAAACTGGCCCCTAATAACAGCTGTACTACCCACCAGCAATCAGGAGTTTTTTAAGTGGTTAATTTAAACAGTGTTACAACAGAATGAAGATTTCTAAAAAAATTGGATGGCTAACGTATTATATTTTGGGCCTCATTTGACATAGATAGTGTTGATGTTTAGAGATGAAGACAGTATATAATTCATCAAGAACAATGGAATCGAGAATTAAGCCTCAAATGACTATTTACTATGGAACAAAAAGTACGAAAACGAAGTCATTATATTATATTAGAAGGAAATTATATATGAATCACGAACAAAGAAAGGAACACCAGTTAAATGTCAATTAATATTCTGCATCTATAGGTATTTGATTATTATCGTGTTTCATTACAAAATTGTTTTAAGCAAGAATGATTTGTTTGTACATTTTAGTTATGGTTTTTGTATTTGTGAAAAGATATAGGTATTATATAGATTCTACTGCAGTATCAATGTTTTTTATTATATATTAATTTATTTATTATATTTATAATATGATTATTTTCATATTTATTATTATTATTATTATTTATTTTATGAGATTTTGCTTAACCAATAACTTGTTTACACAATTTCATCCCCTCACCCCGTTTTTCCAGAACTAGCATTTATTTTCTGTAAAAAGACTTCAAAAGTGTTTAGTCCTCCTGATTGATAAATATGTTTGTAATAATTTCAAATTCTATGTTTATCATCTTCATTTGTATTCATAATGAACTGAACAAGCCATGTAAGAAAACTTTTGGCCTTAATGTTACGTCATATTTCTTAAACAAATAAATATGAAAAGATAAATAAAATGTTACATTAGTATCTGTTTTTAACTCATCGTCTATATTGCCAGTGCAGATAATCTCTAGTTGCTGACCTTCTTGTAAATTGAACTCGGCGCATGGTTCAGGCCCTGAAAGGTTCAGAGATGAATAATACAATGCGCCTCATATGAAATGCATAAATTTATTATATTGTTTTAAATCAAAAGACTCGTATATTTAAATGTGAGCATGATTAATTAAATGTAGCTGAATCTTATGTTGAACGAGGTTTTAATCAATGCCTTATAATTAATATATTTAATGTATCTTTTGTAAGAAATGTTTCAACTACTTTTCAACGGCAAAAATGAAATTTAGATGAATAAGCTTTAGATGTAAAGCCTTCATCATAGGATATGTATAAAATTTTCGTTCAAATGTTTCCATATAATCAACATATTAACAATATTTAAAAATAATCTTTGCATCCTTAATTTCATCTTTTTATGAATGTCATTTCAAAATTTAAAATATCTGTTCATATTTCAGTATTACACGGACGATGCGCGATACTTCCCGGTCCCAATAACGTTAATGAAGGGGTAACCAATAAAGGTCACCCAATAACTGGGTGTCCGAAGTGTAACAAAAACTGTGCATGTTTAAAGCTTATGGTGTTGGTTTAAACAGTCAAATATTCCCTTCTTAAGTAAATATTAAAATTGATAATGATACATAGCCAATCGCCTCGTTATCATCAGTGCTATATGTATTCAAATTAGAATTGTAAATACAACGGATACAAAATGCACCATGCCCATTTATCACAAATCAGTGTAATTACTTTACCGTTATATTCTTGATCATTTAGTATATGTGGTGTTTATGTCAGTATTTATGAAAATTAATAAGTCTAAACATGAAGTTGTCAAAAAAAATATTACATGAAATACACAATGGTAGTCTTTCAAAGGTGCGAGTATGAATATATGCCAATTATATCAACATCTCTTAACGAATGATTGAGTTCTGGACTTGACGTAAAGTGTGACGGACAGACAGACGAAAGGAACAAATCGCTGATATCCCCCTTTTTCCTCTGAGTTTGTCTTTACACAGTGCGAAGATGATATGGTGATTTAAAGGGATAATATATAGTCTGAGGTGCCGATTAAATAAAACAATATATTATATACTTAATCATGATAACAACAGAATAATCTCAAAAGAGAAAATATAATTTCAACAACTTTTTCAACAAATGTTCAAAATGCTTTCATTTATTTTTACCTTCAGTGTATCCATTTTCAGAGAGATATATCATTGTTTCTTTCAAAATATCCCGTCTAATGATTCTCACTTCACATTTCTTCAAATCATTCTCGTGCTGTTTTGCCACCATTACAACCGCTGTCTTGTTGATACACACGTGCAAAGCTTCTGCTATTTGTGGAACGTTTTCCTCAGGAAAACTTGATGGCATGTCTAACTCCATGACGCTGTAAAAAGATAGAATTCTGATAGGATTGAGATTGAGAAACAAAATAATGTGTATGACGTGTACGGGTATCTGTAATTGTAATGAAATATATTATCTCGACATACTTAGCAATATAATTTGCTGAAAATAAAAACATAAAATATAAAAAGCCTTCATATATGCTTTTAGTTATTTAAGTCGACATTTATCAAGTTAACGTACGTATATTTTTCTCTGCCAGGCGGAAGCATCATTGTCAGATCGTCTTGGTGACCTTTATACTCCACATCAGCGAATTTCCATACCTTATCCTTCGATGTATACATTTGATACGTCTTTCCACGTTGAAATTGTCCATTGCCTGAAATATTGGTAAAGTGTATTTTCATAATGGCACAAAATATAGTTGGGGGGGGGGGAGTGGGTTTTTTTTTTTTTGTTTTTTTTTTTTTTTTGTTTTTTTTTTTTCATTTTAGTAGGCAATGAAATAAATAAATGGATGTGCAATTATAACTGTTTTGTACATCTAACAAACGTGTTATGAAAAATATCATGTTTTATATACATGATATAATTACTACCAAATAAATAATAGAAGAAGCTGTATCTATATATCATAGGCATTATAATTCTAGTCATTATATACAAACTCACTTTGTTTCTGAGATGATTTTATCAGGTCTACTTCGATTGCCTTTTTCGGGTGTCTTCCACATATCAGAGTTAACACCGGACTGACAGCAAGAATATTTTCTAACTCTGAGTTATCTTTCCCAAAAGATGAAAGGGAATTGTCAGAAACCGATTGTACCTTTAAAAATAATAATGTAAGTTTAATTATGATCATTTTAATCTCATGACAAATTACATAATCTTAGCACTATTGTCTTAATGTAATCTAAAATTGATTAACCGAATGAAAATATTTTCAACTTTGAAACAGTGCTGCAGGAAAGACAAAAAAGAGGAAATTGATCAGTTGAACATAAACATGAAAGTAACATCAACATTTAACTTCAACTTTCAGTAAATATGAAATCTTAAAGTAATTTTATCCGTAACTGTGTACTCAAAAGGGCCAATTAAGCCACACATATGATATCATTTTCATTTGTCAAATTAAAGCTTTTCATCTTTAGTGTTTAATTATGGATTCCAGAATGATCCTCATTGTACATATTACTGAGCCATCTTTTGCTTCTCTGGTGTTTATGCAATACACGCACTCAAAGTAATTAATTATTTATATGAGAGTCAAAAAACCACTTTGTATATATATTGCTACTTTTATTACTAACAGTTTTCATCCAGAACCATTTTCTTCCGGTGATTTATATGTCACAGCATTTAACCACATTGTTAAACAAATGATTGTTCTCTTTACAGCAGGAAATCTTTATTCATATCATAGGCTTAATGTGCCTTGAAATTCCAAATCTTATATTAAAATCAACGCAGTACAAACCATTAGTTTTAGTTCTGTTTTTGTCTCGAAAGCATTTCTAGGAACAAAGAGTTTAACATTCTTATCCATTGTAGAGTATACTGAAATTCCGGGTCTATCAACTATGATAGTTTGACACCTCGGCCGAGTTACAACAATGGCTTTGAGAGATGAGAAGTCATTAACGTCAATACCTGCAAGCTTCTTTACCAGTTTCTGAAAATATTGAAATTGGTATAAAGTATAATATATAACATGAAAGAAACTTTTTAAGAAATGAACAATTATGCATGACAAATGTCATGAAACTTACATCACCTTTCGCGCCTTATTGCCCGCCTTTTGCACACTATTACCACTAGGTAACATCTTTGAAATATTAGAACCAATGTTGTTATATCATTTAAATATTTAAAATTGACATTTAACTTTTAAGAAAAAACTGGGTAAGGGGAGATCCTTCGGAAGCAATTACATGTAAAATGTAGACTCGGTTTGATTGAATCTTTTCATGAGGAATCGGCAACATCCCTCATGTCCCCTAGCACTGGCTTAAGCTGTATTTGATCCTCAACACTTCATGTGACGGAATCAATCGTCCCTAACAATCAGAAATCGACAACAATTGATACAAACATCTTATGTTTAGCAGTATCGTCAAGCTGTAATTTTGGAGGATGGTAAAGCCTCTCTTGGCATTTCATAAAGGTTATGTCTGCTTTTTACTATCATACATCTTTAGATATTTATCATCAATAGAACATTCGATTTCTGGTAACATAATGACGATATAATAATATAATTAATGAGAAAATGTAACACGTATCAGACCAAATGTATATTGAATATTTTCTTAATGGAGCATACTTCTTGTTCTTCCATTTTAGATGTCGTTGGCAATGGTGTGACAATTATCCAGTCTGCCCCATTCAGAGAAACTTTAACCACAGTTTCGTCACTTGAACTATACAGAGAGTAATGCGGAATGCAAAGTCTGGTAGGTACCTTTGACAAAAGTTTAGAGTATATGTTATTAAACGTTATCTTCAAAACAGAATTATGTCAATGGAAAGCAAATTCATTTGCAAACACAACACGTATTATTATGCATGTATATGTATACGTAACCTTTAGAAACGTAAATAAACTATAATAGAATTTGAATATTTGTAAAAAGAGCTAATGTAAATGTAATACTTGGTTTAAAGCATAAAAGCAGTTTCCCTTTTGTACAGTAATGCGACTTGACTCTCAATTATTTTAGTTGACGTTTGGTCTCGTAACTATCGTGTCTAGTTTTAAGGGAACCAAGAGAAAATGGATCCCAAGTTTAAGTCATTATTTGACTATGACTTATACTAATTAGTGTTATTCTAGTGAAAGAGAGAGAAACATAATCTCAAAACAGAAACGTATCAAACGAAAAACTGAAAATGTTGCAGATTTTGTTTTATTGAGTTAGTTTATGTTAGTAGTAATTTATTTGTTTATCTTAGACGTGATTTATTTGTTTATATTATACTGTTTAAGAAACATACCTCGGTTTTAAGCGTCCCCTTTGTAGACTTTATTTCGATTAAAGAGCTCACTGGTTTCTCATCGGTTTCAAGGACTTCTATAATTGAATCAACTTCATCACTTGCACTGCATTCAATGTCATCTTTGCCGATACCACCTGGTGCGGAGGCCATGACACACGATATACCATTATGGTATGCATGTTTTCCATCTACTTCACCACAGTCTCTGTTGTATCTATAAATGTAATAAAGCTTGAACAAGTGTTTTGTCTCTCAATTTGACAACATC
Organism: Ruditapes philippinarum; assembly: GCF_026571515.1. Taxonomy (NCBI): domain Eukaryota; kingdom Metazoa; phylum Mollusca; class Bivalvia; order Venerida; family Veneridae; genus Ruditapes; species Ruditapes philippinarum. The sequence goes on from NW_026859330.1 coordinate 116,480, forward strand.
TTGCAGCATGGTTTGTATTTTAGATGCAACGTTATACAATAGAGGGTTTTCGATGCATTTATATTAGCAGAAATACAAGGACGCATTCAAAGCCCAAGCCCGCAGGGGGAAACCTAAATGTGGCAAACTACATTGTTTATTTGTATATGTATTTCACAAAATTAAAAGATTTTATTTACGTTACAGGATCCCAATTATTTGGGTCTCTTCTCCATGTCCTTTCTTCTGCTTCTTTCCTTAAACGTTCTTTTTCTCTTTTCTCAGCCTCTAAACGCTGTCTTTCTTCCTCTTTCTTCCTGACAGCTTCTTCTTCCCTTCGTTTTCGTTCTTCCTCTAATCGTCTTTTCTTTTCTTCCTCTTCCCTCTGTCAAAAAATATAGAATGGTGATATACCGTTACAGTGAAAACACAAATGTATTAGTCTAATATAACTGTATAATTCCATTTAATAAAATGATGTGGTAACCGTGCAAGTTACATAATTAACTTAGATCATCACTTATAAACTTGCAGCGTACCAGTCCACTTGTGTATTAATATTTACATGTATTATAAACAGAATAAATTATTGCCCGAGTTCTGGAAATGAATTTATTTCGGAGCACAATGGCTGGCTCATCTCTCTTTGATAAACAACAATCACTAGTTATTGAGCTTTAAATACTTGCATGACATTAACTTTTCAAAGGATTTAGCTCATTTAGTATTGAAATATCCACAAGAGGCAACCGTTTGCTTCGCGTCTCCATATTTCCTACATCGATTGGAAAACATTGACACACGTAAAGCTATAGTAAACCTACCCTGATGCGTTCCTCTTCCTCTCGTTTCTTCCTCTCCTCCTCCTCTTTCCTCATTCTTTCTTCTTCTTCTTTTCGTTTCCGTTCTTCTTCAGCCTTTCGCTCGGCTTCCTCTCTTTCCCTATTAAATGAAATCACTTTTGTACTTCTTTGGAGATGGTGGAGGGCTACCTCGCACCAACATTGTCTAAGGTCAATGACATCTTAACTGAGATGGGAAGACTTAAAAATTTTTTACTTATAATCCATTTTGGAAACTGTTTTCGTTTCGATGGATATATCAAACCTTATAACTAATATCACATGCGTTATACTTCGGATACCATTTAAATGTCCTTCATGACATTTCACTTCTTATAATTATATTAAAACCTTATTTTGACACAACAAACCGGAACATAATTATAAAAAATGTTTGACTTAAAAAATATTTATAAATGCACATGCATACTAATAAACTTTTTTTAAATATTTATGTTTAACTTTAATGAAAAACCATGCTTACATGTACGACCTAGTCTCGCAAAAAATTGTGAAATAGTGTGTAAACAAATAGAAGAATGTCCAGATAAATGTCCGAAGTATACCGAAGTACCTATAAAGCATTTAAATATAAAATTATTTATAATTGTAAATATACCTTCTCTCCCGCTCTTCCTTCTCTTTTCTTTCCTGTTCTTCTCTTTCTTTTCGTTTTCTTTCTTCTTCTTCACGCCTTTTCTGTTGTTCCTCGGCTTTTCTCCGCTCTTCCTCCGATCGCTCTTTTTCTTCATCTTCGAAACTTTTTGCTTTTGCATCTCTCAGACTTTGGAGGCAACCTTTCAGATTATCTATGTCATCATACCAAACATCTGTGCCATCTTTTAACTTCGAGCAGACAATTTCTGTTTCTTGTATCAATTCCTTAAGACGATCATTTGTTATATCTTTTGACAAATTCTGTAATTTATGAGCCATCTCAAGTTTAACAAGCGCAGATTTTCTAATCGCTCCGCCTTCACCGGGTACAAAAGTTCCTGTAAAATAAACAGTCTCTTCTAGAAAATGAAGGGAAAAATACGGATTTTTTTTAAAAAACTGATGAAAAAATAAAAGCTATATAGATTAGATAAGAGTATATTGAAACATACAAAATATTGATTTTGATGGTAGAAATGTGTACAACTGTGTTAATTTATACCATAAATTCAGACATATTGACGTTATTAGACATCAGCTTAACTAAATTTTCGATGATGACATTACCAAATATTTTTTCAATGGCATCTTGGTTCTTCTTCACTAATGTTTGTGGACAATTCCTCAATTCGTCAAGTTTCGCTTCAACTTGTTCAACATAAGCCTTAACTTTTGCAACCGCATTAGAAGCTCCGCCCAATACCTACATCATAATAGTACGAAAATGAAAACATTTTAATAAGTTAATGTTAAATGTTACTGAAAGCATAACTGTGAGATAAATCGGGGAAAAAACTTGCAAAAAGGGAGTTATACGAAAGTGTAGCGTATAACCATATCATATGAACAAGAATATTTAAATTAACTGACGATAAATTTTGTAAATTGGCTTATCATTAGATTTGTAATAATACATTCCAGTTCTGTTAATTTAGTAAATATATAACAAACAGGCAGAGTATGCCTCGGAAACGAATAAATATGTCCCTCGTTAGAAAAGGTAAACTAGAGTTTCATAACTTTTTTTTTTAAATAGAGCTTATCACATGATGGAGTAACGCTGAATGGGACATTATTTGTAAAAACTGATGAAAAATGTAACCAAAACAGTATTTTGACTTCCATATAAAATATTAAATCACATTTTCTTTATAAGCCGCAAACAAGCCGCAGAATCAAACGATTGTTCAGAGTAATGGTCAATAAGTAATATTTTGGCAACTATTAATATGACACCAACAATAAAAACGTTTGGAAAATGAAAATAATAGCATTTCTGAGGCATAATGGGCCTTTAAACGCTACTAAGATAATATTATAATTGTATGAAGCATTGCGCTCCCAGAATTATTATATGTATAAAACATCATATTTAAAGTAATCATAAAAGTGTATTATTTCAATAATGGTATGTTTTCACAGGGAGGGAATTATGTTTCTTAAGCTAGTAATGTGTTTTGTGTTTAATTTAAATCGAATTTCGAATCGTATGGAACAATATTAACCTTTTAGAAAGAAATCTTCCTAAAATTAAAGTGTATATAGTATTCCATAATCGCGTAAGGTCAACGTTTTTGTGTGTCACAGCAGGCTTGCTATTCCAGATCCGTGGTATAATATCATTATTATTATTTTCAATGTTTAAAGCTGCATTTTATTAATTTCATCAAAACACAATTAGCTACATTTCGTTTATTATAAATTAAGTTTCATATCGGCTACCGTTTTCATTTATTTATATGTATTTATTTATTTATTCATTTATTGATATTTATTTATTCATTCATTATTTTATTTATTTATTTTTATTTATTTATTTTTTGGGGGATGGGGGCTGTTCACACGACAAAAATTAATAATATAAGTGGAACTGCATGCAAACTCATGTACAATTTTTGTTTGCATTAGAAACTCCGGCGGCAAACTATTTTTACATATTTATAAAATGCAACTTTAACAATAACAAAAACACAAATTACGAACTTTGAATGGAAATTCTGCAGGTATGGACGAATACAAAACCATGAAGAATTGTAAAAATAAACCCGAACCATTTGAAATATTTATGACTGTCAGATGCTATCAGTTTTACCTTGATTACAAACAAAACACTCTAATTTATGTGTATACAATGTCAAATATTTATCTTTAGACCACAGCTGTTTTCTCTCGGCCAATCAGAGTAGTTTAAAAGTGTTTGATATATCCCACACATCACAGTAAAGTGTTTGATATAACTATCATGTTTGTATTCAACTGAAAGAAAAAAAACCGTTATGTGTACGCTTTATGCGAGGAAAATTTATATGTATATAGTAAAGTTCATAGTGTAATTCCCTTCTTAAAAATTAACAGATAGCAATAGTCATTTGACCAATTTATTTCGTCAGTTCATCATTTCACAAGAATAGTTACTGTATTTGTAAATAAAAAAAAAACAAGCAATAATGTTTACCAATCTATTTAAATCCATATATGTATCTACATTTTACGACCGCTTTTGGGCTAATATTTTTGGGCACTCGGCCTTGTGCATTATGCCCGACTCACTCTAAGTAGCAGACACTGTAGATGTACATTCATTTTCGGTTTGGGATGAGGGGATTCCACTTGTGGGCAGGGGGTGGAGTTTCCGAACGGTGACTGGAATGCTATGCCTTAAAGCTTTAGAGGGACGTTTGAAATATTTTTATAGTTCATGAATGAGGTAAAAAAGACAATACAGGATGTATATAAAGCATACAACAAAAACACGAATCTACATGTCAATTAAAATATTTTCAACTTCAGCCGGACAACCAATCAATATCATGAACCCTAGGGTTGTTTAAGCATTAAGGAAAACGTTAAATGAAAGTTACCTGCCCGTTTCTCCAAGAGCCCACTCTTGAGAAGCAGCCATCGCCCATGATTTCTGTCTAAGAGTATTTTTCGGTAAGCAGTTTTGCTTCATGATTTCATATTCAAGCGCTGTGTACGGTGAAATGTCATTTAATCATTTAAATGAAGAATCAACAGGAATAACAACAAAATCTCTCAACTTGCAAAATTGTAATAATATCACATTCAGAAATGTTAAATTTTTCCCAAATTTCTTCTTACTGCACCTTTGTGATGGAATGTGAACTCTATCATTCATAAGATTGTGTACACAGTAACTTATGAAAGAACATGAATAATGCCATTTTCTCGTGCTTTTTTTGTGCCTACAATAAGGCCAAATATATTTAGTAAGAAATATTTGGATGTCCCTATGTAATTTTGGGAGAAAAAAATCGTTTACGCATATTTAATCTTCACCTTAAACAGAGAAAACTACCTGTGGTCTAAGTCAGATAGATCGCTCGTACCAGTTGGATGTGAGATTTATCAACTCGCTTCGCTCGTTGATAAATCTCACATCCAACTGGTACTCATGATCTATCCTATACATAACAGACACTGTAGATGTTCATTCATTTACTGGTTTGGGAAGAGGGGATTCCACTGGTGGGGAAGGGGGTGGAGTTTCCGAACGGTGACTGGGCTGCGGTTACAATGCTAAGGAAATTCTATGCTTTAAGGCTTCAGAGGGACGTTTGCAATATTTTTTCCAGTTCAGGAATGAAGTAAAAAAGTCAATGCAGGGTGTATATAAAGCATACATGTCAATAAAAAAACGAATCTATACGTCAAGTAAAATATTTTCAACTTCAGCCGAACAACCAATAAATATCCTAAACCCTAGTGTTGTTTAAGCATTAAGGAAAACCTTTATAAAAATACCTGCCCGTTTCTCCAACGAGCCCACTCTTGATAAGTAGCCATCGCCCATGATTTCTGTCTAAGAGTATATTTCGGTAAGCAGTCTTGCTTCCAAGCGCTGTGTACGATGTTATGTCATTAAATCATTTAAATGAGGAACCAACAGGAATAACAACAAAACAAAAATATCCCAAGTTTCGAAATTATAATGTTTTCACATTCAAAAATGTTAAATTCTTCCCAATTTTTTTCTGACTGCACCTTTGCGATAGAATGTCAAATCTATCTATCATTCATTAGATTGTTTATTTAGTAACTTATGAAAGAACATGAATTATGCCATTTTCTCGTGCAATTTGTGCCTACAATAAGGCCATATTGATTGAATAAGAAATATTTGGATATCCCGTTGTAACTGTCGGAGAAAAAAAACCGTTTACGCATGTTTAATCTTCACCTTAAACAGAGAAAACAACCTGTGGTCTAAGTCAGATAGATTTCTCGTACCAGTTGGATGTGAGATTTATCAACTCGCTTCGCTCGTTGATAAATCTCACATCCAACTGGTACTCATGATCTATCCTATACATATATAATCTCTATTATGGCATACTTGTTGTAAATTGTTCTTATTGTAAATTTAAAAAACAACGCTCCTCAATTAAAATGCCCCAAACAGCTGAAGATTAAACTGTGGAGTGTTATGTGAAGTCTTAATTGAAGATGATATAAGATATTGCACGTGCCGACAAGTGTCATCCGAGATAACGGTGCGTTTTCAAAAACAAATAAGGCACTTTACACTGTTTATCTAAAACAGCCTACGCACTTTACTATAGAAAAGAAAATATTTTACTCACCCATTGCTACAAGTTTCCAATATCCAATTTCATTTAATTGGTTCGTGTTTTAATAATTTTACACAAAAAAATATGTAATTAGTTTTAAAGTTCTTTTGTCGAATTAAGTCATTTTCAACATATTTATGAAACCCATACAGACGACTTATACATGTTATATAGCCAAGATCAAGATTTTTTCTTTGATATGACGGTCGTACATGTAATATAGTTTATTTAATTTAATCTAATGTATCAAACAAAGCTACGTTGTTGGTATGTCACATTCGGGCGTAGTTCAAAAGTCTGTATTAAAAAACCGAAAACTCTCGTTTGGAGTTTCCATTAATTTTGTAAATTTGGAATACATGTATAACAAGTGCTGTCCGTAAGACATCTTGCTCGTCTATTCGCAGTGCATGACAGAAGGACAGGGGACATAACTCTGTAAAAAAGGTACCTAAGAGTTCTTGGACCTTTGCCAGTTATGCTAGAAAGTCACAGGAAACAATTGTTTGAAGTTTCATCCCGTTCCCTTCAGTTGTTTGGAGAACCCAACGTACAACAAAAAATTGTGACGGCTACGCCGACGCGGACTCCGGGGTGAGTGCAAATGCCCTTGTCGTTCCCTATTCTTCGAATAGTTAAACTAAAAAGTGGGAAATGAGCTATTTTGGTTATTCTGATTGTTCGTGTACGTCCTGTGGCCACAGTACTTATACCTTGTGTGCCACGTATCAATAGGCATCCCATTACAGTCAAAAAAGATTTCATCTGTTGCTAATGATTATATAGAGAAAAAGATCTGATTTTATAATCGACATTTTAATAGGAAGAAAGATGTGAATTTGAAAGGAAGAAAAATCTACCACTCCCATCCATCTTTGTCGTCACACCCCTACCCCATTCAACCTGGTTCTTTATTAACTCTCATACTGATCTTTAAAGAAATAGGGGCGATATTTTATTACAAGGTGCAATTAGAGGGAAATTAAATAAGTCAAACCCACCTATTATACAAATCAATAAAGTGTTTGTATTATACAGGCAGGTGTGCATGATTTATAGTTCTTTCTTCTTCTGAACGCTTTCTGTGTATATTGTCTTAATCTTTATATCTTTATTCTCTTCTGATATGCATTTTTGTCAAATTTGCCGCCCTACCTTTGAAGGCCGTATTGAATTAATACAATGAATAAAATTGAACAATCACGCACCTTTAACTTTTAATGTTTCTTATTGATCAAAGCATACTTATGATGTGCCTTACTTTTTCTTTTTTTTAATAAAAAGTTTAAAATAACTCTAAAAAAGATTGATATCAGTTTACAAAATCTCAGTTATTGATCTTATTCAGTCGTTCTTAAATTGCCTCTCAAAAGTAGCGGTGGTTTTGTGTTATAATACGAATGATTCAATTGATAAATTTACTCGCAATTTATCTTTTGTCACATAAAGGAGTATATACAGTATATTCATAGACAAAGCATTCAAAATTGGAGCGTGACAAGATAGCGTGACATGTTTACATATTGGACGTATCTTTAGATATTTATGACTAGAGTTTCTATATCATTTATACTCTAAATATTTACGTATGTGAATTACCATCGGATATGATAAATGTTGAATACATACACTGTTAAATAACTTAAATTATTACCATTTGTATGAAACGCAATATTAAACATAGATAACTTGAAACAAATCGCAATTCATACGCCATTTATGATACAATTTAGGTTAACCGAACACTGACCGTAACTTATACTCGACTCGGGGTATATTTTGTCCGTGTCATTAGCAAAATAATCATAGCCTATTTCAGTTATTTGAATAGACAGTCCGTATTTAATTGTTTTTATCATCTTGCATACTTTATATCGTATTAAGCCTTCGCCGTCTATAGTCAGTACCTTGACATGACACATACAGTCTAACCTGTGAGCACAGGCCACCAGTAATGGATATGAAACATGACCTCTGTAGACGAGTGGTCTTTATTTGTAGGCTACTTATTCCATTTTACAAATAAAGGGTTATCAAAAAGAGGCTTTATATACATCTTTATTTTTATACCGAGGTGATCATTAACACCGGTGTGACTGTATTTTGTAGAGCTCCTGATCCCTACCCTACCCAACTACTTCTGTTTATTAACATTCATGATCATTTATTTTTTAATAAATACTTATTTTGTTTTACTATTTTGAAAAAGAAATTAAAAGGGCAGCATTTAAAATACTAATGTAAGGTGTTTTTGGTATTCTTGATCCTTGAGAAATAATTGTGAATACCGGTTTTACATTATCTATTCTAAAAGTTAGTGTTATAGCATTATCAATTATTTATCAGAACAGAACAGAACAGAACATAATCTTTATTAGAGAGGCACAGATTACAAGGTGACATTTTGTAATTACATGTGTACAAATATATATATATCAATATTAAATGGGTATCATAATTTAAGTTTCATGTGGGGAAAGTGGATATTATCAACATACAAATTTCATAGGTAAATATTATAAGCTTTTAACACAAGTACTAAAATATATATATGTCTTTGAAAATTTTGACAATTTAATCTCAAGTTATCTAGAAATCAGGGAAAAATTAACACACTCGCACGCACAAACAGAAATAATACATTTGTTACGCACATACATAAACACACACACACACACGCGCGCGCACACACACATGCACGCACGCACGCACACTCATCTATACATACAAAAGTACTATTTGAAATTTACAGCAATAGGAAAACAGTTAAAACAAAAATACAGCATTAAAAAGATTTTGCTATCATGATGCGAAGTGAAATCATTTTGCCGTGGGAAAATTATTACTACAAATTTTACTATCCATTTCGTTCGAGCACGAGAATCGTGATTTTCATTCATAGCTAATTTTTAAGGCGTGGTTTAAAAATTACAATTACATTTACGACATGCGCTTATGGAAAGCGAAAAAATAATATATATTTGGATGAAAGATATTTAGTATTAGGTTACCGATTATAAAAATAATTTAAAGGAATGACCTAAATGGATTTCCCGATGTAATCGAATTTGATTGGTCATTTATTCACGCGTTCGTTAATCAATGTTTATTTCACTTGACCTGGATGATTACACAAAATAGAGCCGGAATTGTGCTTAATTTCGTTCGGATGGGATTTTAGCAATGGAATTTAATGTACTTGTTGAATCGTAAGAAGTGCGCGTATATGGAATTATATACCGGTGAGTGTAATAAGTTATACAAATTGCTTTTGTTGTTGTTGCTGTTTTTGTCTAAGTTTATGCATACTTTTTTTAACGCCTGGTATACATATATTACACAGCAAATCAAACTTGCAGTATTTATATTAATAAACAACATTGATCTATGATATTTCCAAAGTCTGATGCATAATCATATGAAAGTAAGATAATAAACTTTACGATCGCTTAAAAAACTTCATAGTGAATGCAACGTATTTTGCGAGATTTGTCATTAATGGCAAAAAAGTTCGACTGTGGACCAAGCTTATTATAAAACTTATTTACTTAAGTTATACAAATTTGTTGTAGTTCGATTGTGTGCTAATGAAATAATTTAGAAACTGTTCCTGGATCCAATTACTACCAAGCAATCGGTGTAAAGTTTCTTGCTCACGGTAACAACGGCTTGCCCCTGACGGAGTTTGAACCCAGCCCGCCAGAAATCCTTAGATTACTAGTTAAACCATTTGGCCACGCCGCAATTTGGCGTCGTTTTCTAGCCAGTATTGGTATTAATGAGGAAACACGGCTGTGACTCAAGAATAAATTTATTCGGCCTCGAACCCATGACAGACATTCATCGTAAAATCATCTAATCACCGCTCCCCAGAAAAAGTTTTTTGAGCGATACATGTTAATATTTTCGAAAAATGACCAAATTTTAAACACACACCAAATGTAATAAAGATATAAAAGTGTTCAGTGACGAGATACATATATGCATGGATAGTAAAAAATAACTAAAATAGAAGAAAAATATATACATACCTGTTTAATGCTGGTTTCGTAAGTTTCAAACCTGTCGTAATTTGAGGGAGGGTCCGATAATTTTTTAAATAACTTAATTTGTTCAGATAATATAAAAAGTGCCTTTATGTCATTCATATTTAAACTTTAAAAACTGACGAAAGAAATACAAGCATCCCTTAGTGACCTTTCTTTTACACGGCTTGAAATTCCATAGAGTATTGGATAATACGTATGTTTAAAACAAATATATATATCATTAATTATTAAAGCTATCCCCTCGCAGGTTAAGCATGTTTTTTAAAAATGGTTTTAACTTTACCAATAAGGTAGATCGATTTTTAAGTACGTTATTTTAACACTCTATACTCGGGTGAATCTTAGAGAAATTTATTATTTAGAGCTGAAAATGCATCGTCAATTTTTTAGGCTGATAACTCAAATAGTATACGCGTCAAATACTAGAGTTCTAAAATATGTATTCAACTCAATTTAAACTGCTTTCTTTCAGTTTTAACGATCAATATCTCTTTCTCTCCTTCTCTATTGTATAATCTTATTCTAGAAAGAAAATGAATACAAGTCAATTTATAACTTGATAGAAGAATGTTGTAAGCATTCTGACTATCGGGATTTAAGTTCTCTACCGTCTTTTCTGGTGCAAGTGTTTCAATATTACAATTCAAAATGAAGCATCATATACGGGGACGTCTTTCATGTGTCGTTTAGTACTGGTAAAAAACGCTAGAGAGTGTAGTCTAGAAAGAAAGGTCTAATTGTGCATGTATCATTACAAAATGCCATATGAAGTAACATGGGCACATATAATCTATGGTGGTTATTGTTGTTAGTTTTAATTGATTTTTAAACCGACAAGGTGACCATTTAAAAATGACTATTAGCATATTTGCGTTTTCATTATTTGTTTGTTGTTGTTTAGTGTTGTTGTTGTTGATTTTGTTTACTTAGTATTTTTCCTTTAGTTTTTTTTCTCCTCAATATTATTTATAATTAGATTTTGTAGTTTATACCATTTAATTAAAATTTCATTTTATTGATATTATTGAAATACGTAAAGATATTTATTGTTTGTGAAAAAATGTCATTTTTATCTGCTATAAATAAAGTCTTTCGATTAAGTCAAACTACTTAATTGTTGTCAACGCTGAAAACCGGAAAATCGAACCCTTAACCTACCGAATTTCTATAATGGATTTTCCCAGATTTATATTTAAGTCCGTTTAAAGTTTAAAGGAAATTTTCAATCGAAATTTAAAATTTATAAAACTTTTAAAAAGCCGGGAAAGGAATCCCCAAGGGAAAAGGGGGAAGGAATGTGAAGGTTTTGATTTTGGGGGAAAGGGTATCATTTTTGGGTTTTCAGTAGGCCGGGGGTTGGGCCCCATTAATAGTTTTTTTGAATTTTGTTTAACTTTTTTTGTATTTTTTTACCATTTACACATCCCCCCCAATATATATAAAAAGGTTGTTTTTAAACCCGTAAAAGGTCCGTTTACGTCATAGGGGCCCAAACCAAGGGAAAAATTAAATTTTAATTTCCAAAAGAGTTTAAAATTGATTTTTGGCCCATTTTTTTAATAAGATTTAAAACCCAGGGAATCTTTAAAAATTTCAATAATTTTTGTATGCCTACATCTTTTTAAAAAGAAAAGTGGGGGTTTTAGTGTTATCCAGTTTATCGAAACATGAAATATAATAAATTCAACTCACACTGTAGAAAATTTGAAACGGGTCCCTAAGGGTTCATAAACGTACATTAATATCAACCCAAAACAAATACGGAATTTATGCATATGACTTTAAAAGATAGAACATTTTTTTATCTTTTTTATGTCGGCAAATGTGATTTTTTATAACTTTGGGACAATGCGTTATAAGATTTTATATCAGAATGTTTTGTTTTTTAATGATCCCTAGTCCACAGTGTTCAAGCATAAATAGTGGTTCTGCTTCAGGTGGTGCTAGGGGGAGTAGAGAAAGATTGCATGTACTACTGCCGTCATTGCATATGATTAGACAAACCGAACCTACAACATTTTCATCTGTCCAGTCTACGCTTTTTTTAAGGCCTCTCGTTCTTTTTTTTCTTTTTTTTTCTTTTCTCTTTTTATAACATAACATTTTAATGAGGGAAAGTGATCTTTCTACGACTAATAAATTATGACAATAAATATTTGCGAACTTTCTTTATCGTCAAGCAATCTGATAATAATTCACTTTGCTCAGATATATCTGATTAATTGCGGACAATTCATTATTTTCATAGGTTATGACAATATACACGCACTCGTTATCAATAATTATGATTAATTGCCATTACATTAAAATGATTGTATTGTTTACAAATCAAATGAATATAATGTTGCGTTAAATGTTTAACGCGATTGTATCTATATAGTTACTGATTTTTATCTCATTAGCAAATTGACGCAGTACATGACCAATAGTGCCCTGTGGCGAGTCAACTTATCAATATGTTATTGGAGACAAACGTATGAAATATTTGGTTTAGCTAAACGTACATGTGTGAAAACTCTCGTTTAGAACAATCCATCAAATCTTCGGTTGAAATATCAATAAAAAAACAGCAGGTCCCTATTTTACATTTGTGCATCATACTGTTCCTTTCTAGATAATAATTAAGGCAAAAATATTCTAATTTTTTTTAACAATCGTAAAGAAGTACATGCTTCCATAACAAATTCATTAATTATGATAGTTTACTTGTTTCTAGAAATGTATAACTATTTAATTATTGCTCTGTTCCAGGCTACCAGTATATTAAACGATAAACGTTTCAGGATACTTGAAACTTTACCTTATTTATATACTTTGGTGTACGTCCCCAGTGTATCAGTGGTGCAGATGGCCTCATACCGGAAGTTTCAACGTTTCCTTCGTGCAATACTACTATCACATCAACACCGTGCTTCTTGTCTAATTCATATACTGAAAAGCATCTCACATTTCATCCAGCGTATTTGATTTATTGAAAATATGCAGATATATCATCAAATAAATATTTTTTAGTTTGTCAAGCGTTCATTTGCGTCATACCTATATAGCTATTGTACTTGTAAATAATAACATAAAGATTATTGAAGTGTCGACTCAACGTTATGATTGCCAAATATTGAGCTATTTTTTATTGCATAATCAGTTTGTTAATATTATAAGAACATATGTCTGTTTTTAATTTTAGAAAAACATAAGGGCTTAGTATATAATGGGAAATTTAAACTATGGATTTTTAAAAAAGAATATTTTCCCGATAAATTTGCCCAACATATTAGGTAAAAAAAAGAAATATTTAAATAATTAAAAGGGAAAAAAGGGTTCCCGTTGTTTCCCTTTAATTTAAATTAAAAAAGGTTGTGGCGAAAGTATTTCAAAATTTTTTAAATTTTTTTTTTTAAAATGCGGTACGGTTCGTGGTTTAAATTAAAAAAAATTTCATGAGCTGTTTCTGTCGGGGGTAAAATTAGTATTTTTTAAATTATTTAAGTTATGTTTGATCTTGCAATTTTTTTAGGGTTTTTGTAAAATATTGCCAATATAACAAATTTTAAATTTTATACAAAACAAATGTTTAAATTTGAAAGTTCTTTAAAGATTTAATTGGGTAATATTTATGGTTTGTTTATTTGAATAACTTTATTGTTCTACCCATTTACTCGAACAAAATTTAAACAGTAATATTCCAGACATTGTTAACGACAAAACGTCTTTTTTCAAGGACCATGTTCTGTCGCAATGATATAAATAAATGATCAGTAACGTCCTATCTCGCAGAGATGTATCAAAGAACTGGTCCATACTGAAGGTCGCATGTTTTTTTTTTTATTTCAAGTGAAGCTTCAAATAACAAATTACACTTAAACACGCGAAGGTTATAACTGAGGTGAAAAAAGAACTGTATCAATAAAAAATGCATTAATTACAAAACCAAATACTGAAAGTAAGATCTAGCGATAAACATAGAAGAAAGAAACCTGTTTTAAAAAACAGCTCTCTCAAAAACTGAAGGTAATTTAACACTTATTGCCTTCCGAGTGTTTTGTTAAGGTCGTACTCTTCATAGTAGAAACAGTTACTATTGCAAACATTTTGAAACAAGTTAAATTAAAGATGACAAACTGCCTTGAACGTTGATAAGTGTTCGTATATATCAACAACGTATCTGTTAAATGTGAGATTATACGAATAAAACATTTCTGTGCTCCTGTAAAACCCAGTCGTGCCTTCTTCAACAATGCCTGTCAAAATATATAATATAGCAATACGATTTAAAATGTATGTTCACCTCCCCCGTTTATCACTATGAAACAAATTACCCCCGACAACTGCGTCTGTGAATCTCTGTTGTCCTTAGACGAAGTGAATTTAATTGTATTACTACCTTTCAAACATTTTTGAAAGAGTAAAATATATCATATAATAATGACACCACTACGACAAAGTTTGTAAATGATTTTATCAAAGAAACTTTCATATTCCTGTACAATAGATATAGCAATGCCCTTTTATATACACTTAACGAAACTTATAAGTACTCCGATTTCAAACTTGCAGGAAAACTCCTGTTTTCAAAATATTTACCAAATCAATGTTGAAAATGTGTACTGACTCTACTTTCCGACTGCATGAATGATTTTAAAACAAAATCAATCATCCGAAACGCAATATGGCGGTCACATGCAAAAACCCGAAAATGGGCACGTGCATTTCGTGCAAGATGCCAACATTGTGTAATTTGATGCAAATTGTTAGTTTATTGATCCCTTCCGCTCTAATTGTGTAGCCCTAACATAAAAAACACAAAATGGCCCGAATGTCGCTGCAACAAAGAGGAATTGCCATTGGGCTATTACAGGGCGGCGCAAACGGAGGACATACGAGGTATTGACTAAATTGGCTAAACTTGAAGGTTTTTGATTTTTTTTACAATGGTGATCTCAGTTACTGATTTTCTGTTAAGTTTGAGTAATTGTAAAATGCATTTACTATTATAAAATGATGATACTATAATTAAAATTTATACAGTATCGACTTAGACAAGTTATAGTTATTCTAACACAATATAATAAAAAAAATGGTCGGAGTACTTATAAGTTTCGTTGAGTGTATGTATTTTGATTTAACTTTTATAAATTAAATGAAAAAAAAGTTTTATCTATAAAATAGTTATAGCAAACACTTATTTGGGTTAAAAAATAATTAAAATCTCATTATAAAGTTTTAATAATTTACTGTGACCATTTATCATGCTGTAATATTCCATAAATGTATCTCATTTGCTCTTAAAGCATCGGCGCTTGACTTTTTCCGTTTATAATAATTCCATCACAGACGGAAATGACATTCTAAATTCGCAGTTTATTTTCATAATGTTCAATCAATTTCAATAAATACGCTCGCTAGATATTAAATAAATATAAAGTAACTGAGCCTTGAAACATTGAATTATTGTAGTATCCGCTATGTATGTTTTTTCTTATTTAACGACTTTAAAGGTAATATTTACCTAAATTTAGAAAAGATGCGTCAATGCACATAATTGACGACTTCCATAAAAGCAGAACAACTAGTACTAATCCATTCATGTTTCCTATTCGTATATTAACCACAGGTATACGATTGTAACGAGAAGTTATTTTCAATGAGACGCAAATTTAAATAGAATAAGTAGACCTAGCGCCTCAGAGAGTTAGTTATCAGTTATCAATGAAATATATCATAAACGCCGTTGATTCATTTCCCCCACTGGAATTACCAATTGAACTTATACTTATTTCATTAAATATCAATTATTCGATAAAATGGTCTTATTGAAACTAAACCATATGAACTTAGAATGAACTTTACGCTAACAACAACAAATGCACTGATTATCTCAAATTATACATTTCATATAAATACAGACAATGTTCTATTTCTTACAATGATATATTAAACGATTTAAACACATAACGTTCGAAAGGTGATATTAAGTAAGAAAACAAAAGTTTTTATCCGTGGACGAAATCTTTGATTAATAATTATTAATTGTATAAAATTTCTATTAGAAAATACAAAATGACTGACAAAATGACATGTCTTTAATTATTAGTCAACAGTATATCCATATGTCTCCGAGCTGCACTATTTGTTATAACACTGTGAATAATGCGTTATTCTTTTTAAAATATTAGCATTTTCAAAAATGCTGTAAATCGCCAATCAAACAGGTATTCGTGAAATAGACCCCCAAGCTGATGTTCTTTCTTTTCAGAAAAGTATTTCATATATTGTTTACAGAGCTTCGTCCATGAAGATGCATGTAATTCTATATCATTATAGGTATACCATCAAAACTGATCATTTGTTCAAATAGCAATCGCAGCTTCTCGGCCCTTTTCGTGAGTCTTCGGATAAGGGTCTCGATCACAATAGAAAGCATTCGGTCTAATTTACGTTATGAAACTAAAAATGTAAACAAATTGTAAATGCTATATAACAGATATCTGTTTCCACTTTTCATGCCCACTTTGCGATGGTCTTTCACTGATAGGGTCTGTTTTGAATATGTTCTGTATGATACTTGATTATAAATCAAAACCATACTTCTCAATTGTTGATTGGTTTTCTCTGTTAGAATTATAAATCAAAAACATTTTGCTCAACTGGTGATTGATTCTTTCCCTTCTTTGTTCTGTCAGAAATCATTGAGCATTCGACAACAATAGTCATAGTGACGGCAATAATTTACCGATTATTATATGTTATGTCTTGTGAAAATGCTAATACACCCTGCGTTTAGAATATATGCCATTTGTTGTAATCGAGCGTAAATGGCAGTCACAAAATGTATGTTATAAATGTTTGCGTTTTCGTGTGTATTTCTACGTAAATTTAGATGCAAACAGTTTTCCAAATGGTTGTGAAACAATGATCGCTGTCGCAGAAATGGTTCGCCGAAAATTGTATGATGTGTTTGCAAACTACAGTGAACCGTTATGCACGAATGTTCTCTAACTTCAAGAATTTGTCGAGTTCTAAGCATTTTCGGTAGTAGATATGTATTTTACTTTGATATTGCATACAAACCAATTTGCGGATCAAACGAGAATGTAAGAGGATATGACATGCCAAAATCGCTGCGAACGTTTTGAAGCAAACCTGAATAACAAAAGCAGTAAATTTCATAACGAAATGTGCACGAAACGAGTAGTTTTCTACCTTAATTCATACGGTAGATATGAAAAAATAAAAATGAAAAAAATGAATAAAAACCTCCGTCTCTTACGAAGAAATCAGAAACGTACAAAACTGTTTCAATGAATGAAATAAGAGCCCCGTTAGATGAACGGGAAATTGTTTCTAAAAAACGCCTAGTATATACACCACCTACGCCCATTTTGCAGAAGGTAGAAATAGAATCAGAGCGCATTCAGAACGCGTCATTAGCCTTTTCATTGAGAGAGAGAGACTGTTAAAGGAACGTAATCGCCTTTTACGTTAAGTTTATAATGACCGTGGTCAACGGGAGATAAACCTTTTTGTTTTCACTCTATTTCTGAATTGTTATTCTTATGTGAATGTATTTAAGTTGGGGAAGACGTCGTTCTACAAAGCATCAGAAAGCAAGAATAGAACAATAAATACAGGATAATTTTATTGTGTGAGCTTTGCAGTGCCAACAATGCTAAGTTGTTACATTAATCTGTCATGCTTTATTACATCTGGATCCTCAACATCATTGACTATTGAATAATGGTCAAGCTTAAACCATAGCGATACTGAAATTTTCATTTTCTTTAAACTAAACCTAATAAACCCGTGTCCGCAACTTCGATATATTTATATTGGCTTTCTATGCTGAGCAAAAACTGAAAAGTGGTCTCAACCTGGTTCGGAATTAGACCCAGTCCATTGAAGCATAGAATAAAGACTGTGGAATTGCTTCGTCACCATATGAGGCATAAAATTATTTTAAGTGCGGAATTTAAAAATACACGTATAGGAAAAGATGAATTTTAATTTCCTCAACCGATTACATATATAAAAGGTTCTTTTTCTATTCTATCAACTGAAGTTGGTGATTTGTTAATCAAATGTTAATCTTTTTGTAGAAGAAAACAGGGTTGTAAAAGTTTACCGGCACATTCATTTTCTAGCACCAACCATTAATGCCAATATGTTTTGCAATACGGACGTATACATACAGCATTTTACTGTACTGTATCAGTGATTTATTATAAAATCGGGGATTTCTTTTTATAAGTTTTTAAATGCAATACAGCTGTAAACAAAATAAGTCGATATTGCCATAGAATGTTATATATGGACATATCAATATAGGTAATATCATCAACTGTATAATACAAAAATATAAAAGAAAAATATAACTGGTTATATATCATTTATTATGTATAAAATATGTTTATAAATAAGAAATATAAAAATCACTTATAAATTGTACAGACGAAAATTGATGCTTTTGATAATAAAAAACAATGTTACTGTACATTTGACAATATATATGATTTAAAAGAAAGACTCAATAACAATGTGCAGTTAGTAATGTTATTTCGTAATCAATAGATTAATGAAAAAATAAGCAAGAGATTCATGAATAATTGAACCATGTATAAATAATTAATGAATAATGATCATTTGATTTATACAAATCTTTTCAAAATCACCCGACTAATGTTTCGCCGTTTTCGTTTTATAAAGCAATTTTCAGTTTTCTTTAGGATTATTACTGAGATGTTTAGATTTTAGATCGAAAGGAGATATTCCGTATGCCTTATTCCTTTTAAACTAACGTTACTGAAAATAATTCAATGTTATACAAAAATTAATGCTTTTATGGCTAAATATGTTTATAGATTTATGTATCCGTTGAACATAAATGGCATAAATTATTGTTAATACATGTGTATGATTATTGTTGTAAACGAACGATGACTTTTTAAAACGCAAAATGGAAACAGTTTTCAAGACAGTTCTTGCAATTGAAAGAAAATTGTGTTTAGTAATGTAAATGTTGTATCTTAAAAGATACTTTTTGTGAAATTTATCAGTTATTGACCCTTCCCCCGAAGATACATACATATAACATTGCTTTCAATGGCTCAGCCTTTGTATCACCTGGAAATTTAACATTGTTTCATATGTTGTGTTCCTCTTTTACCTAATCACAATCACGTTATCTTTCATCAGTAAAGTTTGGCATTGTCAATTTATTGATAGAGTTTCCAGTATGCGGGTTTCATATATTGTGTTTAGATTTTTGGGGATTGCTTTTTATTTAGCATTGAATCATTCAAGCCTTTCTCCTTGTTCTTCGTGATTTGTATCTTTGTGTTCTTCTTGAAGTCTATCTCCTGGTTCTTCGTGAAGTTTATCCCCTTGTTCTTCGTGAAGTCTATCTCCTTGTTCTTCGTGAAGTCCATCTCCTTGTTCTTCTTGTTCTTTCTGATCAGCTTCATCGTCGACATGAGGTTCGTCGCTTCTTAAGTCATCATCGTGACTATCATTGGTGATAATGTTTTGTTGACTCGAACTACTCGAACTACATACGGTTCTCAAGTATTCCTGTGCATCTTCGCCGTGTTTGATAACTCCATCTGTCTCCCTCCACTCCATTAACATGGCGGAACATTGACCTTTTGTGTCGTTTGGATGCTGCTTGATACAGTTTGCGATCACCTTGCTGTCTAGATCAAGTTGTTGTCCTAACGTACGGGGATCCATTGTTGCACTATTCGCTATCTCTGTCATTACGGCATCCGAAAGATGTTCTGTTCATACATATATATTACAGTATCAATATTAATATGGACGGAGGCTTATTCAATCTAATGTTCGAATTCATTTTAGACAGTGCAGGGTCAAATCAATATATGTATATAAATCTAAAGACGCGAACAGATTTGTTAAGTTTGACGTTCTCTTATACATTCTTGTAAAGAAGTCATTGAGTTATTGTAGTAATTCGTTATCACACATTCGAACTTGAAAATATATACTTGAAGTGAGATTAAAAGTTAAATATTAGACTAAACATTTCCGTGGGAAGACGCATGATTGGCAAATTTACAGACTGACAATCACTACATCAGTATAAAAAGAAATGCGGTTAACATTGAATTTGGTATTTTTTCTATATCTAAATGAACTGCCGAATAACAAACAAAAATACAACCGCATCATTTTATAAGAAATATAAAAAAGTCAAAATACAGCACTTTCTTGACCTGTTAATTACCTTTCTGGAAATTGACAAAATGCACACATAACTCAGCAATGTCTTTTTGTCCATTATACTTCAAGGCATGTGTTATCGGATGCAACTGTACAAAATAAATGAATGTGAATGTATAATTCCTCACTTCTTGGAGATTAGGTTTTAACGAAATACCTACATATTATTCTTTAGTATGACAGTCTAGTTATTTTGAATCATGTACCATTTTTACTAAAGTATGTATCGTAAGCTCTGTTACATTTGTATTATTGTTGACGGTATTGCAAACAAATATGCATACTATGGCATACTAGTATCTGGCGTAGCTATATCAATTATGTTATACCTTATCTTCGTGAACAACTTTTGCTTTCATCCAGTCCAAAAGCATTGCTTTGCAAATATGCTCTTCGTTATCGTCTACGAACTTTCTCTTAGCTATTCTGTGCCCAGAACTAAATTCGGATTCACCAAGTAATGACTTCAAGACGGATTCCCAAATATGTTTGTCATCTTTAAGCAACATATGAGAAAGATATGATGTCAATGATGTCACTGAAATAACACAGACATAGATTTACAAAGATATAAGACAACGCTGCAGAGTATTTCTTAAATCAAGCTAAGTGTGAATTTGTTTAAATGAATAAGAGAAAGGATAATGCTTATCTTTCCCGGTACAATAATGGTGACAATGATGTTTATTATTTCATTTTAAGACAGAAAGAGAGAGCTTTTAACTTACAGTAATAAGGGAATCTGACTCTTGCAACGCCTATTGCTGTTCGCGGCCTTACTGGCTGAAAGATTATTAGTAAAAAGATAGAACATTTCTGTTAAATAATATAAAATCGTATTATCATTTTTATTTCATTGACTAAATGCTCTATTAATATTAGTTATTTTGGAATGTGAATAAGTGAGTTAACACAAAAAGTTTAAAAAGAGGAGATATCAAAAGCAATAAAAAAGCAAACAACACAAATATTAAATTAATTTGAAGGATCGGTTGGTGTATTGAAGTCTCGTTCAAGTAAAGATAAATTATGTTTTGTACTTTAAAACCGAATCTTAAAACAAAAGGTATCTAGCTATTTTATATGATTAAAAAAGATATAAAATGCCATTGTTTGATGAGTAAGTCTCTCTCAAATAATTTGCCAATTGGTAAATCAATCTGCTATTTAAGTAAAAGCATAAAACAGGCAAACGAGACACAAACCTTTGGTAAGGATATTGTTAACTCTACTGAACGTGACAACGACGAGTCATAAGATGCTGTATTCTTAAATACTGTACATCTTAGTGTACCAACATACGCTGGAAGATCCTTCTGTTTCCAAGTATCCTTGATTCGTAGTGACAGTGCTCCCGTTATTCCACCCATGTAGGACAAATACGTTAATCTTTCCTGGAAAATCAAAGATAATTGTATGTAAATATACTATGCCAGGATACATATCATTTTAACAAAGAGAAAAGTATAGACATATTTTAGAAAGATGAGCAATACTCGTATTGACATTTAAGTGTCAAATTTGTATTGTTCTTCTGTCTTATTTGTTTCTTTGAATATCCTGTCATTTTATAACAACAAGATAAAGATGCAAAATGCGGATAAGATATTTTTCAGAAAGCTATTTTCCCTTTTGCGTCTACTTGGACATTATGATGTGTCATACGATGCCATTATATTATATCATATTAGAAAGAAATTATATATAATCACGAGGAAAGAAAGGAACACCAGTTCAACGTCAATTAATAGTCCGCTTCAATAGTTATTTGATTACTATCGTGTTCCATTACAAAATTGTTTTAAGAAAGAATGATTTGTTTGTGCATTTTAGTTACGTTGTTTTTGTTGTGTTTCTTTTTTACATTTGTGAATAGATGTAGGTATTATATAGACTACACTGAGGTATCGATGTTTTTTGCTGTTTTTATTGTTTTCTTTATTTTTCTTTTTGTATTAACTTATTTTATGAGATTTGTGCACAATCTAATTTAAGTCTAAACCAATAACTTGTGTACAAAATTTCATTCGCTCATTCCGTTTTTCCAAAAAATATCATTTACTTTTGACCATAAAGGAAACCATTTAAATGTTTAATCTCAAATTCGACTTAAAATCGCAGTAAAAATCGACTTTCAAGTTAATACTAAATATATCTCTTTATTATCGTTTGCATATTTTTCGTTTTAAGTGACCTGCTGGATATATGTGTTTGTAATAATTTCAAATTCTTATGTTTATAGGTTTCTGTACCTAAGTCGAGCTCCTTGATCGTCATTTGTATTTACAAAGACCATTACAAGCCATGTACGAAAATATTTGGCCTTAATTTTACAACAAAGTTGTTAAACAGATAATAAAGAAAAATAAATAAAATGTTACATTAGTATCAGTTTTTGACTCATCTTCTATATTGCCAGTACAGATAATCTCTAGTTGCTGACCTTCTTGTAAATTGAACTCGGCGCTTGGTTCAGGCCCTGAAAGGTTCAGAGATGAAACATATGAAAAGCATAAAATTATATATTCTTTTGAATCAACACAATTGTATATTTAAATGTGTGCATGATTAATTTAATGAAGCTGAATCCAATTCTTTGTTTAACAAGGTTTTAATCAATGTCTTATAATAATTATTATTCTATTTAATGTAGCTATTGTTAAAAATGTTTCAACTACTTTTCAACACAATTAAGGAAATTTAAGCTAAATAAGCTATAGATGTAATGCTTTCATTATAGGATATATACAAGATATTCGTCATAAGATATGTATAAGTAACTAATTTATATTTCCATATAATAAACATGTCAACAATATTTAAGATTAATCTTTGCATCCTTAAATCCATTTTTTAATGAATGTCATTTTGAAATTTTAAATATTTGCTCATATATCAGAATGAAAGGGTAATGGTCCCTATATCATCAATAAAGGGGTAACCAATAGTGTCACTCAAAAACTTGGAGACCGAAGTGTAACAAAACCTGTGCAGGTTTAAAAGCTTATGGTGTTGATTTGGGCATCAAAATGTTCCCTTCTTAAGTAAACTATTAAGATTGATAATAAAGCACTGCCAATCGTCTCGTTTTGGCCATTGGTAAATGTATTTGAATCAGAAAATTATAAATACAACGAATACAAAATACAACATGTCCATTTATCACAAATCAGTATAATTACTTTACCATGATCTTCTTGATTAGTTAGTAAAGGTGGTGTTATATCAGTACTGATAAAAATTAATCTGTGTAAACAAGAACTTGTAAAAAACAGTTACCAATAGTACCCCGCCTTCGGGAAATGTTACATGAAACACACAATTGCACTCTTTCAAAAGTGCGATGTATGAATGTATGCTAATTATTTCAAAATATCTAAATGAATGGTTGAGTTATGGATCTGACACCAAGTGTGACGGACGGACAGACGAACGGACCAAACACTGATATTCACCTATTTCCTCCTAATGTGTGTCTTTACACAGTGCGAGGGTGATACGCTGATTAAAAGGGATAATATATAATCTGAGGTGCCGATTAAATAAATAAGATATGCCAAATCATGGTAACTACAGGACAATCTCAAAAGGAAAAATATAATTTTAACAACTATTTCAACCAAATTTTGTTATTATGTTCAAAATGCTTTCAATTATTTTTACCTTCAGTGTATCCATTTTCAGAGAGATATATCATTGTGTCTTTCAAAATATCCCGTCTGATGATTCTCACTTCACATTTCTTCAAATCATTCTCGTGCTGTTTTGCGACCATTACAACCGCTGTCTTGTTAATACACATGTGCAAGGCCTCTGCTATTTGTGGAACGTTTTCCTTGGGAAAACTTGATGGCATATCTAACTCCATGACGCTGTATAAAAGATATAATTCTGATAGGAGTCATACAATGAGAAACAAAATAATGTGTATGATGTGTACGGGTGTCTGTAATTGTAATGAAATATAATATCTCGACAATCTTAGCAATATAATTTGCTGAAAATAAAAAAATAAACTATAAAAAGCCTTCATAAATGCTTTTAGTTATTTAAGTCGACATTAATCAAATAAACGTACGTATATTTTTCTCTGCCAGGCGGAAGCATCACTGTCAGATCGTCTTGGTGACCTTTATATTCAACATCAGCGAATTTCCATACCTTGTCCTTCGATGTATACATTTGATACGTCTTTCCACGTTGAAATTTTCCATTGCCTGAAATAGTGGTAAAGTGTATACATACGTGACGCAAAAATATTTTTTATTTTGATTTTAGAAGGCAATGACATAGATATATGGATGTGCAATTGTAACAGGTTTGCACGTATAATAAACGTGTTATAAAAATATCATGTTTTATAAAAATATCCTGTTTTATATAATTAGTAGCAAATATATAATAGAATAAGCTAATTCTACATGTATATGTCATAGGTATCATTATACATTGTAACTCTTGTTATCTTGTTATCATTTACAAACTCACTTTGTTTCTGAGATGATTTTATCAAGTCTACCTCGATCGCTTTTTTCGGGTGTCTTCCACATATCAGAGTTACAACCGAACTGACAGCAAGAATATTTTCTAACTCTGAGTTATCTTTCACAAAAGATGAAAGCGAATTGTCAGAAACCGATTGTACCTAATAATAATAATAATAAATAATAATAATAATGTTAGTTTAATTATGATCATTTTAACTTCATGACAAATTACTTAATCTAAGCACTATTGTCAAAATGTAATGTAAAGTTGCTTAACCGAATAAAATTATTTTAACAGTGAAACATTGCCGCAGGAAAAGAAAATTTATCAGTATAACATAAATATGGAAGTAACAAGTTTTTGCTTCAACATTCAGTGAATATGAAATCTTAAAGAAATTTAATCCGTAACTGTGTACTCAAAAGGCCCAATTAAGCCACACATATGCTATCATTTTTTGTCATTTTTAGTGTTTTCTTCCAGTGATTAGAATGTCACAGCATATAAATCCATTATTACAACAATGGAAAACAAATGTTGTTCTCTTTAAAGCGAGAAAACTTTATTCATATCTGGCGCTAAACGTGCCTTGAAGTTCCAGATCATTTTATTATAATCAGCGCAGTACAAACCATTAGTTTTAGCTCCGTTTTGGTCTCAAAAGCATTTCTAGGAACAAAGAGTTTAACATTCTTATCCATCGTAGAGTATACTGAAATTCCAGGTCTGTCAACTATGATATTTTGACATCTCGGCCGAGTTACAACAATTACTTTGAGAGACGAGAAGTCATTAACGTCAATACCTGCAAGCTTCTTCACCAGTTTCTGAAAATATTAAAATTGTCGTAAAGTATAATATATAGCATGAAAGAAACTGTTTAAGAAATGAACAATTATGCATTACAAATGCAATGAAACGTACATCACCTTTAGTGCCTTATTGCCCGCCCTTTGCATACTCCCACTACTAGTAAGTAACATCTTTGAAATATTGGAACCAATGTTGTTATATCATTCAAACATATAAAATTGACATTTAACTTTGGAGAACAAAAATCTGGATAAGGGGAGATCCTTAGGAAGTAATTACATAGAAAATGTAGACTCGGTTTGATTGAATCTTTTCATGAGGAATTGGCAACATCCCTCATGTCTCCTAGCACCGGCTTAAGCTGTATTTGATCCTTAACATTTAGTGTGACGGAATCAATCATCCCTTACAATCAGAAATCGACAACAATTGATACAAACATCTTATGTTTAGGAGTATCGTCAAGCTATAATTTTGGAGGATGGTAAAGCCTCTCTTGGCATTTCATAAAGGTTATTTCTGCCTTTTATTATCATAACTCTTATTTATTATCATCATAAAATTCTATTTCTGGTTGTAAAGTTTATAACAATATAAAATATAATTACACTGAGATAATTCTAAAAGGACCAAATAGTATATTGATATTTTCAAATATAACTTACAGATTCATTTAGAATTAGTTCGCAACGTGCGACCAAATTTATGCCAGCATACTGCCCCTATTCTAGGAAACTCTATTTAGATACGAAAGATTTGCTGTAATTGCAAATTCCAACTATACAAGAGCTTATTCGGAATCTAATCTGGATTTTAATACCTTATATGTTACCGGATTTTCTGATAGCGAGGCTTTCAGGAAATGTGGTGGTCTATAAGTAGCCGAAGTCAGAAATTACAATTTCACAATAAACTATAACGAACTATATCCATGAAGCTAGGCTTAAATTTGGGATAAACAAGGTATTTAGTTTTGCCAATTCTTCTTTTCTACCTATGAAGCTAGGCTTCAGTTAGGTAGACGAAGTTATCCTCTATGTATGAAGCGAGGCTTCAATTACATAAAGTAACCTGGTCCCGGTGAATTCCTCTGCAGACTGATTAATTTTGCTCTAATCGTCGTATTTATACCTGCTGAGATGATCGCTCAAGCATGACTTATTTTCATTGGCTGATTAAAGTAATCCTGATCACTGAGACGTTTATTACATTATATGATATCAAACGTTCATTGAAAATACGTATACCAAACGTATATTGTAAAGTACCGTAAACTAAAATACATTGTCGTAATATAAACAATTAATATAATAGTCAAGTAACACTAAAATCATTTCAGTAAACGACAATCTTTAATAAAACCTAGCTTAGTAAAAACGTTAAAACGTTACACTATCATAACTCTTTAGATATTTATCATCAATAGAACATTCTATTTCTGGTATCGTGAGATAATAACGATATAATAATATAATTAATGAGAAAATGTAACACGCAGACCAAATGTATATTGAATATTTTCTAAATGAAGCATACTTCTTGCTCTTCCATTTTAGATGTCGTCGGCAATGGTGCGACAATTATCCAGTCTGCCCCATTCAGAGAAACTTTAACCACAGTTTCGTCACTTGAACTATACAGAGAGTAATTCGGAATATAGAGTCTGGATGGTACCTATAACAAAAGTTTAGAGTACATGTTATTAAACATTATCTGCCAAGTAAAACTATGTCAATAGTAAGCACATTCATTTGGTAGTAAAACACGTATTATTATGCATGTATATGTATACCTAACCTTAAGAAACATAAATAAACTATAATAATAGAATTGAATATTTGTGAATAAGAGCTAATGTAAATGTGAGCATAAACACAGTTTCCCGTTCGTACAATAATGCGGCTAGGCTCTCAATTATTATAGTTAACGTGGTCTTGTAGCTATTGTGCATAGATTCAAGGGAACAATCCCAAGTTTAGGCCTATATAAGACTTTGAACAAGCCGAGCTCTTATACTAATAATTGCTATTTTATTGAAATAGAGAGAAACAAAATCTTAAAACAGAAACGTACGAAACGATACAGTGAAAATGTTGCATGTTCTGTGTCATTGAGTTTGTTCGTGTTTGTGGTAATTTATTTGTTTATATTATACTTTGAAAGAAAAATACCTCTGTTTTAAGCGTCCCTTTTGTAGACTTTATTTCGATTAAAGAGCTCACAGGTTTCTCGTCGGTTTCAAGGACTTCTATAATTGAATCAACTTCATCACTTGCACTGCATTCGAGGTCATCTTTGCCGATACCACCTGGTGGGGAGGCCATGACACACGATATACCATTATGGTATGCACGTTTTCCATCTACTTCGCCACAGTCTCTGTTATATCTATAAATGAAATAAAGCTTGAAAAAAGTGTTTAGTTTTTCAGTAAGGTAACATCTTGCAGCATCGTTTGTATTTCAGATACAACGTTACACAATAGAGGGTTGCATCTTTTTCCATGCGTTAAGATCTGCAGAAGCATAAAGACGTATTCAAAGCTCAAATCTGTAATGTTACAAACTGCATTGTTTATTTGTACATGTATTTCACAAATATAAAAGATATTATTTACGCTACAGGATCCCAATTATTTGGGTCTCTTCTCCATGCCTTTTCTTCTGCTTCTTTCTTTAATCGTTCTTTTTCTCTTCTCTCAGCCTCTAAACGCTGTCTTTCTTCCTCTTTCTTCCTGGCAGCTTCTTCTTCTCTTCGTTTTCGTTCTTCCTCTAATCGTCTTTTCTTTTCTTCCTCTTCCCTCTGTCAAAAAATATAGAATGGTGATATACAGTAACAGTAAAAACGCAATTGTATAAACTGATATAACTGTATAATTCCATTTTAAATTACAAAAATGATGTGATGACCGTGCAAGTTACACGATTCACTTATACCATCACTTATAAACTTGTAGCGTTACATTTACATGGATTATCTAAGTAGATTGAATTATTGCTAGAGTTCTGCAAATGGTTAAATATTTCGGAGCACAATTGCTGATTCATCTCTCTTTGACAAATTACCATCACAAGTTATTGATCTTTAAATGCGTGCCTGACATTAAATTTTCGAAAGGATTTTCACATTTAGTCTTAAACTATCCGCAAAAGGCAAACTTCTGTTTCGCGTCTGCATATCAAATAGACTTATTGGAAATTATGGCCACAAGTAACTCAATAGTAAACTTACCCTGATGCGTTCCTCTTCCTCTCGTTTCTTCCTTTCTTCTTCCTCTTTCCTCAGTCTTTCTTCTTCTTCTTTTCGTTTTCGTTCCTCTTCAGCCTTTCGCTCGGCTTCTTCTCTTTCCCTATTAAATAAAATCACTTTTGTACTTCTTTGGAGGACGGGGATGCTGTGGTGGAGGGCTACCTCGCACCAGCATTGTCTAAGGTCACTGACATCTTAACTGGGATGGGAAGACCTAACATTCTTTTACTTATAATCCATTTTGAAAACTGCTTTCGTTTCGATGGATATATCAAACCTTATACCTAATATCACATGCGTTATACTTCAGATACCATTTAAATGTCTTTCATTACATTTCAATTATTATAATTACATGTATATTAAAACTCAATATTGGCACAACAAACCGGAACATAATTTAAAAAAATGTTATGACTTAAAAATACGATTCATAAATGCACATGCATACTTATAAACTTTTTTAAATATTTATGTTTAACTTACATCAAATACCATGCTTACATGAACGACCTAGTCTCGCAATAAAAAGTGTGAAATAGTGTGTAACCAAATAGAAGAATGTCCGGACAAATGTCCGAAGTATACCGAAGTACGTATAAAGCATTTAAATAGAAAATTATATGTATAATTGTAAATAAACCTTCTCTCCCGCTCTTCCTTTTCTTTTCTTTCCTGTTCTTCTCTTTCTTTTCGTTTCCTTTCTTCTTCTTCACGCCTTTTTCTTTGTTCCTCAGCTTTTCTCCGCTCTTCCTCCAATCGCTCTTTTTCCTCTTCTTCGAAACTTTTTGCTTTTGCATCTCTCCAACTTTGGAGGCAACCTTTCAGATTGTCTATGTCATCATACCAAACATCTGTGCCATCTTTTAACTTCGCGCAGACAATTTCTGTTTCTTGTATCAATTCATTAAGACGATCATTTATTATATCTTTTGATAAATTCTGTAATTTATGAGCCATCTCAAGTTTAGCAAGCGCAGATTTTCTAATCGGTCCACCTTCACCGGGTACAAATGTTCCTGTAAAATAAACAGTCTAATCTAGAAAACGAAGAAGAAAAAACCGGAGAATACTTTGAAAAATTGATGAAAAATAAAAGCTTTATTGCTTAATAAGAGTATAATAAAAACATACAAAATATTGATATTTATTTTAAATGGTGTTTTTCATCCAGAGAAATGTGTCAATTTTATACATATAGACGTTATTAGACATTAGCTTAACTAAATGTTCGATGTTCACAATTAATTATGGCATTACCAAATATTTTTTCAATGGCATCTTGGTTCTTCTTCACTAATGTTTGTGGACAACTCCTCAGTTCGTCAAGTTTCGCTTCAACTTGTTCGACATAAGCCTTAACTTTTGCAACCGCATTCGAGGCTCCGCCCAATACCTAAATCATAATAGTACAAAAATGAATACATATGCAATAAGTTAATGTTAAATGTTACTGAAAGTATAATTATGAGATAAATCGAAAAAAAAAAACTTGCAAAAAGGGAGTTGTACGGAAGTGTAATGTGAAACCATATCATATGATAAAGAATATTTAAATTAAATGACGATAAATTGTGAAAAGTTGCTTATCGTTTGATTTGATTTCCAGTTCTGTTAGTTTAGTAAATATATAAATAACAGGCAGACTATGCCTCAGAAACGAACAAGTATTACCTTCGTTAGAAAAGGCAAACTAGAATTTTACAACTTTTAGATAATGGTTTAAGAGCTTATTACATGAAGGACGTAGTGCGTAATGTGACTTTGTTTTTTAAACAAAACGTAGAAAAATGTGAACAAAACAGTATTTTGACTTCAATACAAACTACTTATTTTTAAAATCCCTATAATAATTGCTGTCCTAGTTTCAAAAATAAAATCATCGAAGGCTGGTTCATGGAAATGGCCAATAAGTAATATTTTTATGCAACTATTAATATGGCACCAAAATAAAAAATAGAAACGTTTGGAAAATGATAATAATAGCATTTCTGAGGCATAATGGGCCTTTAAACGTTAATAAGATAATATTATAATTGTAGCCAGAATAATTAAATACATAAAATATTATATTAAAAGTAAACATAAATTTTTATTGTTACAATATTGTAATGTTGACACGTGGGGGGGATTATGTTTCTTAAGCTAATAATATGTTTTGTGTTTAATTTAAATCGAATTTTGAATCGTATGGAACAATATTATCCTGTAAGAAAGAAAACCTTAATCTATTGAGCAAACTTTTATTTCAATTAAATAAATGAAAAGGTCATTCATCTATGGTAAATGAAATGCTTATGAAAATTATAGTGTATATAGTATTCCATATTCGCTGAAGGTCAACGTTATCAGGTCTCAAAGCAGGCTTGCTATTCAAGATCCATGTTAAAATATCATTTTCATTTATTTATTTTCTTGTTTTTTATTTATTTATTTTATTTATTTTATTATTTTTTTTTATTATTATTTTTTTTCACACGACAAAAATTAGTAATATAAGTAGAACTGCATGTAAACTCCTCAATGTACAATTTATGTTTACATGAGAAACTCCGGCGGTAAACTATTTTTACACATTTCTAAAGTGCAACTTTAAGAATAACAAAAACACACATATCAAATTACGTACTTTAAATGGAAATTATGAAGGTATAGGCGAATACAAAAACCAAGAAAAATTTTTAAAAAAAAGGGAAAAACCTTTAAAATTTTTGATATTTGCCCAGAGGGTTATCATTTTCTAACTTAAGACAAAAAAAAACCCTTAATTTATGTGTAAAACCAATTTTAAAATTTTTATTTTTTAAAAAATTCAAATTTTTTATCATTTTTGTTTTAAATGTTCTTATTGTAAATTTAAAAAAAAACCTTTTCCTCATTTAAAATGCACCAAAAAGCTTGGTTTTAAATGTGGGGTTTTAAATTTTGTTTCCCTCCAAATTTTGCAAAAAGGGTTTTCCGGTTTTTTTTCAAAAAAAAATTTAAAGGTGGGTTTTAAAACAGCCTCCCGGCACTTTACATAGACAAAAAAAAATTTTTAACTACCCTTTTGCTCCCAAATTTTCCAATACCCAAATTTTTCATTTAATTTGTTCATGTTTTGATTATTTTACACACAAAAAAAATGAAATTAGTTTTAAAGTTAATTGTCGCATTAAGTCAGTTTCAACATTTTTATGATACCCATACAGACGAGTTATATACTTTTTTGTGATATGACGGTCGTACATGTATATAGTTTATTTAATTCAATTTAATTTAATTTATCAAACAAAGCTACGTTGCTCGTATATCACATTCGGGTGTAGTTCAGAAATCTGTATTAAAAACGGAAAACTCTCGTTTGAAGTTTCCATTTCCATTTTAAATTCGGAATATAACAAGAGCTCTCCGTAAGACATCTTGCTCGTCTAAATCGCAGTGCATGACGGAAGGAAAAAGGGGATAAACTTTGTAAAAAGGTTAACTCAGAGTTCTTTGGGCCTTTTTGGCCCCTTATGCTTTGAATTTACGGAAAAAATTTTTGGAAATTTTATCCCTTTTTCCCCCCCCAATTTTTTTTGGAAAAAAAAAAATTTTTCCCAAAATTTTGACGGGGGAAAAAACCAAAGCGGGGCCCGGGGTTGAGTGCAAATTTTTTTTTTGAGCTAAAAATGGGGGAAATTAAATTTTTTTGTTGCCCCACAGTTATTTATACCCGCGTGTCACGTTCAATTTGGGATCCCCCTTTTAAAAATTTAAAAAAAGGGTTTTTAAACTTTTTCTAAAAATTTATTAGAAAAAAGATCTGATTTTTAAAACGCCCTTTTTAAAAATGAAGAAAATTTATTTTTAAAGGAAGAAAAATCCCATTCCCCCCCTCTTTGCCATCATACCCCTACCCATATTCAACCTGGTTCTTTATTAATTATTACGCTGATCTTTGAAGAAACAGGGGCGACATTTTGAATTACAATGTGCAATTAAAAGGGAAATCTGATTAATCGATTCCACCTACTATACAAATCAATTAAGTTTTTGTATTAAACAGACATGTAGTTCTTTCTTCTTCTGGACGCTTTTTCTGTGTATATTTTCTTAATCTTTATATCTTTATTCTCTTCCGATATGCATTTTTGTCAAATTTGCCGCCCTACCTTTGAAGGCCGTTATTGAATAATTAATACAATGAATAAAATTGAACAATCACGCGCACCTTTAACTTTTAATGTTTTCTTATTGATCAAAGCAGCATACTTATGATGTGCCTTACTTTTTCTTTTTTTTAATAAAAAGTTTAAAATAACTCTAAAAAAGATTGATATCAGTTTACAAATCTCAGTTATTGATCTTATTCAGTCGTTCTTAAATTGCCTCTCAAAAGTAGCGGTGGTTTTATATTATAACACGAATGATTCAATTGATAAATTTACTCGCAATTTATCTTTTGTCACATAAAGGAGTATATATATTCATAGGCTTAGCATTCAAAATTGGAAAAGATAGCGTGACATGTTTACATATTGGACGTATCTTTAGATACTTGTGACTAGAGTTTCTATATCATTTCTACTCTAAATATTTACGTATGTGAATTATCATCGAATATGATAAATGTTGAATGCATACACTATATTCAATTGATACAATTTGCTTTGAAACGCCAATATCAACCATAGATAGCTTTAAACAAAAACACAATTTTATTTTCGCCCTTTATTAAAACAATTTTTGGTTTTAAACCCAACACTGACCGTTTAAATTACTCGACTCGGGGGGTTTTTTTTGTCCGGGCATTAAACAAAAAATCAAAGCCCATTTCAGTTATCTGGGAAAGAAAGTCAGGAAATTTTTATTTTTTCATCGCTTGCCTTTTTCCCTTTAAAGTCGGCCCTTTACAATTTCAGTCAAACCCTGAGGGAAAGGCCAACCAAAAAAAACGATATGAAAAAAGGTCACCCGAACGAGTGGTCTTTATTTGGAGGCTACTTATTCCATTTTACCAATAAAGGGTCATCAAAAAGTGGCTTTATATTACAAGTTTATCTTTATCCCGAGGTGATCATTAACACCGGTGTGACTGTACTTTGTAGACCTTCTGATCCCTACCCTACCCAACTACTTCTGTTTATTAACATTCATGATCATTTGAGCCGTGTCACGACAAAACCAACGTAATGCGATTGCGACCAGCATGGATCCAGACCAGCCTGCGCATCCGCGCAGTCTGATCAGGATCCATGCTGTTCGCTTACAAACCCTATTACAAGTAGAGAAACTGATAGCGAATAGCATGGATCCTGATCAGACTGCGCGGATGCGCAGGCTGGTCTGGATCAATGCTGGTCGCAAACGCATTACGTTGGTTTTGTCATGACGCGGCTCATTTATTTTTTAATAAATTTCTACTTTTTTGAAAAAAGAAATTGAAATTTCAGCATAATTATAAATACCGGTTTAACATTATGTATTCTAAAAATCATTGTTATAGCATTATTAATTATTTATCAAAGAAGTTCGACTGTGGACTAAGCTTATTATAAAACTTATTTACTTAAGTTTATACAAATTTGTTGTACACTAGTTCGATTGTGTTGGTAGATGGAAGCATTAGTCTTGATGAAATAATTTAGAAGCTGTTCCTGGAACCAATTAATACTGAGCAATCAGTGTAAAGTTTCTTGCTCACGGTAACAAAGGCTTGCCCCCTGACAGGGTTTGAACCCAGGCTTCCAAAATTCCTTAGATTACTAGTCCGACCACTTGGCCACCTCACCACTCGGCATCGTTTTCTAGCCAGGATTGGTATTTAATGATGAAACACGGTTGTGACTCAAGTATACATTTATCAGGGCTCGAACCCTTGCTAGATATCCACCGTAATCACCGAATAACCGCTCCCCATAAAAGTCTCTTTTGGCGATACATGTTAATATGTTTTCAAAATAAGACCAAAACTTACGACAACACTAAATGTATAATAATATTTATATAAACGTGTTGAAATGACGAGATACATAAAGACTGCTTTTATATGCATGAATAGTAGAAAATAAATAAATTAGAAGAAAATGAATAAATACCTGTTTAATGCTGGTCTCGTAAGTTTCAAACCCGTCATAATTTGAGGGAGGGTCCGCTAATTTTTTAAATAACTTAATTTGTTCAGATAATATAAAAAGTGCCTTAATGTCATTCATATTTAAACTTTAAAATACTGGTGAAAGAAATACAATCATCCTAGAGTGACCTTTCTTTCTTTTCCACGGTTTGAAATTCCATAGAGTATTGGATAATACGTATGTTTAAAGCAAATATATAGCATTAATCATTAAAGCTATCCCCTCGCAGGTTAAGTATGTTTCTTAAAAATGGTTTTAACTTTACCAATGAGGTAGATCGATATTTTAGAACGATATTTTAGAACTATTTCATTCTCGGGTAAATCTTAGAGAAATTTATTATTTAGAGTTAAAAATGCATCGCTGATTACTCAGATTGTACTAGAGTTTTAAAATATGTATTCGACTCTATTTTAACTGCTTTCCTTCAATTTTAACGATCGATATACTCTCTTTCCCTCCCTGTCTACTGTATGATCTTATTCTAGTAAGTCAGTTTATAACTTGAAAGAAGAATGTTGTAAGCATTATGACTATCGGGACTTAAGTTCTCTATCGTCTTTTCGGGTGCAAGTGTTTAAATATTACAATTCAAAATGAATCATCATATACGGGGACGTCTTTCATGTGTCTTTTAGTACTAGTAAAAAACGCTAGAGAGTGTAGTCTAGAAAGAAAGGTCTAATGGTATATATCATTACAAAATGCCATATGAAGTAACATGGGCACACATAATCTATGGTGGTTATTGTTGTTAGTTTTAATTGATTTTTAAACCGACAAGGTGACCATTTAAAAATGACTATTAGCATATTTGCGTTTTCGCTGTTTGTTTGTTTGTTGTTGTTGTTGTTGTTTTGTTAATATTTTTCCTTTAATTTTTTTTATCCTCTTATTATTTATAATTACATTTTTGTAGAATATACCCTTTAATTAAAAGTTCATTTTGTTGAAATCATTGCAAAACTTAAAAGATATTTGAGCCGCGTCATGACAAAACCAACATAATGGCTTTGCGACCAGCATGGATCCAGACCAGCCTGCGCATCCGCGCAGTCTGATCAGGATCCATGCTGTTCGCTTACAAACTCTATTACAAGTAGAGAAAGTGATAGCGAACAGCATGGATCCTGATCAGGCTGGTCTGGATCCATGCTGGTCGCAAACGCACTATGTTGGTTTTGTCGTGACACGTCTCATTTATTGTTTGTGAAATAATGTCAATTTAATCTGCTATAAACAATGTTAATCCATTCTACTTGAAAATAAATGGTTAGCAACGCTGAAAATTGGAAAATCGAACCCTTAACCTACAGAATTTCTATAATGGATTTTCCCAGCTTTGTATTTGGACCAGACCATTAAAAGATTAAGGGGTTTCGATACTAAAATACAAAATTTGAGCTACCAACAGTTTATAAAAACCTGATCAGAATGCCAACGGAAGTGCAGGTTGACCTTGTTCTATACTGACGGCAAGGGCGTACCACTTTTTGTTTTAGTAGACCAGGGGCTGGGGACACCTTAAATATTGATACACGTTTTTGTACTATACCTTCACATATTCGCCTGATATAGATATGAAAAGGTTGCTTTAAACCATATAAAGGCCACCGATACGCCAATATGACAAACAAGGAAGAAAATAAAATCATTCAAACATTGAGCTTAAAATTGATTGGTGACAAGGGTTTAATAGGAGTTAAACCTCGTTGAATCTTAATAATCAATAATAGTTTTGTATGACCGCCATCGATTTATATAAATTAAAGAAAATCGTTGGAACTGTAAAATTTATCGAGGTGACAGTGTTATCAAGTTTATCAAAACATGAAATATAATAAATTTAACTCATACAAGCTATAGTGTCAAAAATTAGGTTCAATAGTGTCTATATTATTTTTTTATTTATCTATTCAATTGATTGCGAAACAGCTTGAAAACGTATGTTAATCACTTTCGAGTCCGCTTCTTGGAACTAACAAGTACTGGTGTAATATGAAGAAATAGAGCACGAACCCATGATCCCTGGGTTGAGAGGCAAACATCTTATTCACTAGGCCACATCTCTCCTACTTACCTTTTTATTTATTTATTTTTTTATTTATTTATTTATTTATTTAATTTATTTATTTATTTATTTATTTATTTATTTATTTATATTTATTTATTTATTTATTTATTTATTTATCTATTTATTTATTTATTTATCTATTTATTTATTTATTTATTTATATTTATTTATTTATTTATTCATTTATTCTATCTATCTATCTATCTATCTATCTATCTATCTATCTATCTATCTATCTATCTATCTATCTATCTATCTATCTATCTATCTATCTATCTATCTATCTATCTATCTATCTATCTATCTATCTATCTATCTATCTATCTATCTATCTATCTATCTATCTATCTATCTATCTATCTATCTATCTATCTATCTATCTATCTATCTATCTATCTATCTATCTATCTATCTATCTATCTATCTATCTATCTATCTATCTATCTATCTATCTATCTATCTATCTATCTATCTATCTATCTATCTATCTATCTATCTATCTATCTATCTATCTATCTATCTATCTATCTATCTATCTATCTATCTATCTATCTATCTATCTATCTATCTATCTATCTATCTATCTATCTATCTATCTATCTATCTATCTATCTATCTATCTATCTATCTATCTATCTATCTATCTATCTATCTATCTATCTATCTATCTATCTCTATCTATCTATCTATCTATCTATCTATCTATCTATCTATCTATCTATCTATCTATCTATCTATCTATCTATCTATCTATCTATCTATCTATCTATCTATCTATCTATCTATCTATCTATCTATCTATCTATCTATCTATCTATCTATCTATCTATCTATCTATCTATCTATCTATCTATCTATCTATCTATCTATCTATCTATCTATCTATCTATCTATCTATCTATCTATCTATCTATCTATCTATCTATCTATCTATCTATCTATCTATCTATCTATCTATCTATCTATCTATCTATCTATCTATCTATCTATCTATCTATCTATCTATCTATCTATCTATCTATCTATCTATCTATCTATCTATCTATTATCTATCTATCTATCTATCTATCTATCTATCTATCTATCTATCTATCTATCTATCTATCTATCTATCTATCTATCTATCTATCTATCTATCTATCTATCTATCTATCTATCTATCTATCTATCTATCTATCTATCTATCTATCTATCTATTTAGTCATTTATCTACTGTCACAGATAAAACCAATTTAAAAGTAACTTTTTTATTTATAAAAAAATCATTAAATTCATAAACGAATCTGACAAATGATAATGGAATAATACGTAAATATTACTTGTATACATGTACATGTAATATTCAATAGAAAAACATATTTTGTGGTTGAAAATAAATTTGGTCAAATAAGTTCGTTTCTTTCTTTCTTTCTTTCTTAAATTTCTTTCTTTCTTGTTTCCCTTTCAAATTCAATGTACATAGAATTTATTTAATAGGCACCTTTATTGTGTTAAATCATCTAATAGTCGCAATGTGCTAAAATTAAAAAAATTTATATTAACCTATAAGTAGTAAATGTAGCTAGGTAAGTGTTCATTGAATCCATTTAATATGTCGATCTGCATCGCTCATTTTTTATTAATTCTGACTTGTAAACAGTGGTCTATACTAGGCAGGAAAAATGTTTTAAAAGACGGTTTGTTAAAGATTGTTAATATTATTTTCTGCTTAGCTAGTTGATGATATTTACTGTAAAAAAAACTCTGATCGAAAAGTTCAAACACGTATACGATTACAACAGCGAAATTGAATTAAAAGACTTAAAAACCACTTATTTTTCTTATAAGCAGATCCGTGTCGCAATTTCAATGTTTCTAAACAATATTGTATAAAAGATTATGCAAATAAAATGGGCGTAGTCCTCAAATAAATATTTTGTTAACCAAGCTATATTTACAGTTATAGAATATATTCTATATTTAGCACATTGATTAGGTAAATATAGATAGCCAATAATTTAGTATACATTGAAACGAAGTTTAGTGGGGTATATAGTCCTGAGTAAGCTTGTCGGTCGACCGGTGCACTTCGTGGTTTCCGGACGATTGCAAAAATTTAGAATGAGTTAGTGCAATCAAACATGGTATATAGCAACCTTATGTAAAACAAAAACCGGTTGGGCTTGCTTTTGCCCCCCCCCCCCGAGGTCAAGGTCACCGTTACCAAAAATAGAAAAAAATAAAATATTTTCTGGACAATAAATGATGTTAAGAATGAGATATTGTAATCAAACTTGGTATATATATCAAGCTTAAATGAAGACCCCGATTAAAATTGCTTTTGAATCCCCCAGGGGTCAAGACACTGTTACTAAAAATAAAATAATTGTTTCCAAACAATACAAAGAGTTGGGTATAATATGTATTTTTTATCAAACTTGGTATATTGCAACCGTATGTGGAAACCCGTTTAGACATATTCTTTAATGACCCAATATGGTCAATGTCTTGTAATCAAACTTTGTATAAAAGAAGCTAATATGAAGACTCTCGTTGGGATTGCTTTTGGACCTCCCACCCTGCCTCCCACCCCCGTTGTTAAGGTCACTTAAAATGGAAAAAAAAAATGATTTCTTGAAGATTAATTAATGTAATGATTATTGGTACGGAGATGAAACATTATCAAATCTAGGCCCAAGGTCGAGTTCAAATTTTGATTCAGAGCACTTGTTTTAAAATGAGTTATGTATGAAACACCTTAAATGATAGGTCTAGTTTTGGTCGTTGGAAATAAATACCTCGACTATTTAAGTATATTGTCATCAGTTATGTGTTTTAATAATATTATCATATTATTTATATATTTTTTATTTACTTTTTTTTACAAACATTTGCATTCAACAATTATTCAGTATGTCCCTTTAACGTGAATAACCTTTTAACACATACAAATCGAAAAAAAGTATTTAATAAACGTTTTAAGGCCAAAAGATGCCCAGCAATGGTTGATCTCTCAAAAAACTTTTTTTTTTTGGATGTTCTTTTGTAGTTTCTAGAAAGTAACCCGTTTGCCAATTACCTATCAATAAGTTTCTTCTGTTATATTTTCCAATTAATACAGTTATATTGATGGAAGTCAAAATACTATTTTGTTTACATTTTGCTCCTTTTATGACATTTTACATTTAGCCTCCTTTCTTGATAATTATATAATTTAATTCTTCATGCAAAAGAATATGTCATTTTCAAAAATATTAAACAAAATCGCTTCAAGTATTGAACCTTGTGAGACGCCTTTTATTAAACTTTACAAATATTACATTTTTGCACATTGCTGTCTATTAGATAAATAAGATATATACAGTACATCGTGGGACTTTTTTTTTGTTGAAACATTGGAAACTTTACTTTTTATTGTAATGACATTAACTAATGATAAAGCTGTAGAGATAATTCAGGACAAGAAATATTTTCAGACGGTGACATCACATCACTAATTCCGCGTCATCACTTATTTCACGGTAATGGCATATTTCCATGTTACCAGTGTTATTGACATAGTTTATTCATATACCTTTTTAACAAAGTTTTTGTGCAAAATATTTTAAATCTATAGATTTTAACGTAGAACAGAACAACATTTTACAGACTTCTGCAAAAAGCAACAATAGTCCGTTAAATTTGTGCATACGTCTGAAACAATCATCATTTTCTAAATGTTCTTGTTTGTTGAAGAAAAATAAATTTTGAGTTACAATGTAAAGATACATTTAATATTTAAAATTATGCAAAATAACATGTAGAAATTTTAACCAAAACATGAAAAAACTGAAATAAAACACCATTACCGCGATTTAAATGATGACATACTGTTTTCAAAATGGCCGACATATGGTCTACGTTTGGCTCATTTAAACTGATTGAGACTAACTAGTCTATATTGTTGTTTCCTTGTGTCATACAGCAGAAAATACCTTTATGTTACAGCTTATGACAATTTTGTACCATAAGTCCATGTTTTGTATTCTTTCTTGCTTCAAAGCGTTAAATACCGTGAACTAAGATGAGCACAGTATACTATTTGCTAATTTGAATACGTCATAACGATTTTAGTAGCTTACGACCCATCACATTGACAATATGCACAGAGTGTAATTTTAACGAGCCGTCCGACCTCAACTTGTTTCGCGGGCTTTTCTTGAAAAACACGTAAAATTTAACATAACTAAGAAGTGACATCTTTGAACACTTATTGGTAAGTCATAGGAAGTCATAGGTAAGTCATATATTAAAATTATAGGAGTCTTACACTGTCTGCCCAAAAATACAATCCGGTTAGCTCAATAAGTAGAGCGTTAGACTGTGAATGGGGTCGACTCCCGGACGGCGCTAGTTCTGGCTTCCATAACTTTATATGTCGCTTTTATTTTGACGTTGCGACAGTAAAGTTATGGGTCAACCCTATTTGCAAAGGCTACCAGAATTTGACAGTTCGTGCGCTGTACATAAAAACCTATTAAAATCACCCTTATTAATCAAATTTGGGTCAAATAAAAATACCAATTGATAAACAAATCAATTTTGAACCAATTCATGTTTTGTTTTTAAATGAAACTTCAATGACTTTGTGTACCCAACTATTTTTAGAGAAATATGTAGATAATGTTTACCAATATGGAGTCTGCCTTCAAATGAGATCTCGCGGGACTTCATGTTTTGGAAATTCTAGCATCTATTTTTAGTAAAGGACCGTACATTATTTTTAGTAAGTGTATATAATTTTTGTATAAAAACAAACAAATAATTCATAAATCATCACTTAAAACAATATAAATCCAACATATTTTTGGTACAATGTCTATTTATGAATAAATACACCGTTATTCATAATTGCAAAGCCATGTTTTCAGTTAAAAATAGCATTTGGGTCACGTGTCACCAAATGTCATGCAAAGGTATCCGAACCTAAATTCTCGCTGGTCACGTGATAATTAGGGCAGCAACGGCGGCGAATTTTATGAAATGTGAACCCGCTGATAAACTTTGAGGCAATATTTCATCAATCTAACTTTCTGTGTTAAAAAATATAGACTGAAGGGCCCCAAATATATCTAACTACCTGTATTAAAATAGCTTTTGTCCAGATCACGCAAATTTTTTGAATTACAGCATGACATAAAAATGTCACGGTTCTGGTTCACTTTCGATACGGGGTTGGCTTCAGCGAACAGGTCTAGCAATACTATAAAACCTGTTCGCTGAAGTATCTTTAGCTAGGACGGCGCTTATCATTTATCGTTGTGATGGTCAGTGATTTTTCTCACTTAATCGGGAAGAGGCCTAAGCCTCTTGATTTTGGGGAAAAATTATTAAAGTTGCAAATTTGGGAAGAAAAAAACAGGTTTAAGTTCAGATTTTTGGGAAAACTGCATGATTTAAAAAAAAAAACTTCAATTTTTTCGGAGTCTGTTATATAAGCAGGAAAATCACTGGTGGAATCCATTCTACAGTCATTCACTCTACACCTCTGCTGTGGCATTTGCAGAAGTGATCAGTTCTTCGCGAAAGTGAAGGCAATTAGTACTGGCAGTGTTCAATCTAGAGCGCGCCATTACGCCATTGACCCCCTGAAAATACAGCCGGCGCACAACATATTCAACTGTGGGCCCGACGGGCGCACTCAGAAAATGCCCAAGAACATTAGAAATTGCTTTCTCAGGGCCCTCGATCAAGCAAGTCCCCCACCAAAATAGTATGTTTTTTTCCCCCTAACAAAGGTAAAAATTCCCCCTCTAAACATATAAGGTGTTAAAGAGAAAAATGAAAACTAATGTTGTTTTTGAAAATTAAAATCCATCTATTTGACGCGGAATTTCGTACAGTACATGTCTGCAGGTTTCCGTTTGTTTTTCCCCCAAAAAACTACCCTCACATATTGGCCTTTCATCCTGTAAAAATGCTAAAATTTCAACAGAAATATGCAGAAAAAATCACAATTCCCATCAACAATTTGATTTCAAATTGTTTATTCATGAAATCATATTTTTTTTTGTCTTCAAAATGTTACATCAACCACTGTAAATGTTGCCGTAAATTACAAACTTGTAAGTTTTTTTTTTCATGACGTTATTAAATAACTGATGAAAAACG
Source organism: Ruditapes philippinarum (assembly GCF_026571515.1). Lineage (NCBI taxonomy): Eukaryota > Metazoa > Mollusca > Bivalvia > Venerida > Veneridae > Ruditapes > Ruditapes philippinarum. Next base: position 159,686 of record NW_026859330.1, read on the forward strand.
ATCTTATAATAAACAATCAATTAAATTTTATATAATTTACATCAGAAACAACTAGAATTGTGGATGTGTAAACAGAAAACAAACAAATTTTCATTTGTCACATATTTTCGTGATGCCGATTTCTACGAATGTTTTACAAAGCCAAGAAAAGGAAGCTTTGTCTTATTAAAAGGTGTGTTAGAACACTAGAAATGTAGTTTATGAATAGAATTTACTTTAGGTCCATGTATTGTTCATATTAGTGGAAATGGAGACATTTGTCTGAATGTGTTTCTAAATGCTTATTTTTTTGGGGGGTGGGGGGGGAATCATAGAGAAAGCTAAGCAGCATAAAGATCTGATGGTGTAAGGTGTTATAAACTTTTCTTTATATCTTATCAATCACTTCTGAACAGTTTTGTGTTACCTATTTGGAATTTTTTTTTTTAGATAATCTGCATGTAAATAAAAAACAGCTGATATTTAAATAAGTTCATTTGATATTTGATCATAAAAGAAAAAGAGGAAAATTCCCCCCATACACTAAAATTCCCCCTGCTGAGGGTAGCGACCCGCTTCCCCCAAATTGGATTGAGGGCCCTGTTTTTTAACCCTGATTAAATACATATAAAAGTTTCTTGTGAATAATATTAATAAATACTGAATGGAAAACTGAAGTTTGTGTAGAAAAGTGCATGTTTATAAGATAGTTACCACACTCGCCACTCGGTAACCCTTTTAATTTTTAAAACCTTGATTGCTACGCGCTCTCGGCCCGTGTCTGTAAATAATATGCAGACCTGTTCCCCGTACCTTGACTATTATATACTTACTTTTGAGTCACAGTTTTTATAAACAAAACAAATTGTTACAGATAATCCAATACGCGTGTGTAGTTATAGTATTTAACTGTCAAAACAAATAAATACATGTATGTAATAATTTTCTGGAGGAAAAAAAAAATATAGGCCTATATTTGTGAAAAAGTGCGAGTTTTTTGCATAAATAGTTACGAACCAGCTTTCATTCAATTAAAAAATTCTTAAAGATGGAGCTACTCAAACATGATTGGCTAGGGAGTGTCTGACAAATGAGTTAATTAACTTTGATTGGTCTTTGGCTGGTCGGCGCTAAAACATTGTGCATATCATTAATCAATACAGACATTTTAAGCGTGACGTAAGAACTGCTGCCCTGACAAAAGATAAAAGGTACCGGTATGTCAATATACATTGTATTAGCACCTGTTGACAACTGTGTTTTTCGCTTGGATATATTCAGAGAAGGATAATATACAAATATGGACTTTTTAGTCGCCTCGGTCAATATTAATTTTTTCAGTACATATCACATCATATTCAACAGCTAAAAAGTACATACCTGTTTTATTATATAATTTATAAATAGCTTTAATATGGCTTATCACATCTGCCATTGCATACGACGGAAATCATATTTTTCAGCTTGTCTACTGTTTCCATAATTTGGCCCTTTCCATTGGCATGCTAATCCCTATTGTTCTTAAAAATGAAAAACGGTAACTAATATAGACTAATTTGACTCTTATGTACACCCAACTCAACGTTTTTTTCAGAATAATAACAACAAACTTGGCGTGACGTCACGTCAAAGTCTCGCGTCTTTTAGGGATTTCCAGAAAATCTATTTTTAGAAGAAAAACCGGTGAATATACTCTGAAAATCTATTTTTAGGGGGAAAAACAGTGAATATACTCTGATATTGACCTGTTATTTTTTACAAATAGTTGCTTGTTAGCCAATCAGGGAAAGGCATTTCAAAGCTATTTATAGATTATATAATAAAATGTTTTTAGCGACTCTTGTAAGTTTATATTCTTCATCAACAAAGCTAAATGCAAAATATGATTTTCCTTTATATATCTGGAAAATTTGTTTTAAAATTCTAATTAAGCCCCCTCCCCCTTGAAAAAAATTCATACACCCCCATCTTCCACCCACAGCCCCCTTAATTGCCCACATTTGATATGTATTAATTCTGTACTATTTAACCAGGTTTTCCGAAGGAAAAAACTGGTTATTAGATTGAGGTATGTCGGCGGGCGGGCGGGCGGGCGTAAACAATTTCTTCTGTGCACAACTCCTCCTACATTTTTCAACGGATTTTGACCAAACTTTCACAGAAGCTTTGTCATCAAGTGACCTGGCGCATATTGTCGGGTTTTGTGTTTGGATAATATTTGACTTAATTATGGCCCTTTGTTTTTTTCCCAATATAGGATATATAGTGAATAATTTCTTCTGTGCCCAACTGTTCCTAAGGCTATATTTCTCAATGGATTTTGACCAAACTTTCACAGAGGCTTTGTACTCAAGTGCTTTGGCGCATATTGTCTGGGTTTTGTGATTGGATAATATTTGACCTAATTATGGCCCTTTGTTTTTTTTTCCCAATATAGGATATATAGTGAACAATTTTCTGTGCGCAACTCCTCCTACATTTCTCAACGGAATTTGACCAAACTTTCACAGAGGCTTTGTCATCAAGTGCCTTGGGGCATATTGTCAGGGTTTTGTGATTGTATAATATTTGACCTAATTATTGCCCTTTGTTTTTTTTTTCCTTATACAGATTATATAGTGAACAATTTTTACCTTGTGCAACTTCTCCTACATTTCTCAACAGATTTGGACCAAACTTTCACAGAAGCTTTTTTATCAAGTGCCCTGGTGCACATTATCGGGGTTTTGTGATTGGATAATATTTGACCTAATTATGGCCCTTTGTTTTTTTTCCTTATACAGAATATATAGTGAAAAAATTCTTCTGTTCTGAACTCCTACATTTCTCAACGGATTTTGTTCAAACTTTCAGGGCTCAAGCTAGGTTCAAAATTTAGGGAGAAGTCACTTCTCCCTCCAGCTGCTTTAGGGAGAAGTGGGGAGACTTTAGGGAGAAGTGAGGAGATTCATTTATCGATGTTTTTTGTATGTTATTGCAATTATGTTGACTCACTGTACATATCTTATTAAATGAATTGGATTTGTGTTACAACAGAATATTCAATTTTAATTTAAAAGTAGTTTGAAACAAGTAATAATAAGAATGAGTATCATGTATAATGCAACCATTGCATTAAATGAAGATAAAAAAGCCATAGTTGATTCCTATCATGGATCATTTCATGGGTGGATTAACAGTTATTCCTTTCTGATTTACTATTAAAAAGCTTGCGCCGGACATTATATTCATATTCACTTATGTTGTAAAGAAAATGAAAGTAGATAACGAAAGAAACGATCTTTAATTTAACTACATTTGTAATAACTACAGTGTAATACGCCGTCAATTTTATCAAATTTAACTCGTCGACAAAAAAGGTTATCATAACTTTCATTTAAAATTACCGCTACAGTTATATGTCGAGCGGTCCTCTTAATTCTGACAATCATTCATTAGTGAAAATTTAATTGACGTTTGATCCGTCCATCATAAAAATAATTGCTACTGGTAGCTGTATGTTAGCGATTTAATGATTGGTTTAATAATGTCGCCTCGATTGAAACGTGAATTACGATTTGTTTCTCGCACGTATCGGTAATCTCGCTGTGGGCGGAGTCTAATTGTTCCGCGAGTGTCTGTTAATTAGACTTTTATGACATGATGGTAAACAAACAGATTAATGACATACGCGTTGATTGAGATGCATGACAGTCCCTTTTTCCGGCGGCGAGGGTAAACAAAGCAAACACACACAACATGTTATTCACAGTTATTGTTGGTAATTTTCAATAATGGATCAATAAAATCGGGCGACTTTATCTTCGCTTTCATGTAGTATGTCGGCGAAGTCAGACGGAATTCGGCGACTATTTCGCCCGAATCGCCCAGTAGCTCGAGTCCTGACTTTCACAGTAGCTTTGTCATCCAGTGCCCTGGGGCATATTGTCAGGGTTTTGTGATTGAATAATTTTTTATTTAATTATGGTCCTTTGTTTTTTTTTCCTTATACAGAATATAATTATAGTGAACACTTCCTCTTTGGCAATTCCTCCTACATAATTCATGTTTTACATTGCACATAGTTACATTGTTTGTTGCTTGTATTTGTATTTCAAATACAACATATTTATCTACAATGGTGATAATTGAAAACCTGGTTTCATGGCATTGCCATGTTTCTTGTTTGTATAATTCATTGATGATTTTTATCAGTAAATGCAGCTATTGTTGAAATAATCAAGTTTTATAAATGCAGAAAGTTAAGTATCGCTCTGTCATAGAGATATTCAATTCATTTTAATTTCATTTAAAAAAAAAAAAATGTAAGCATAAAATGTTGACCATGTTGGGAATGGGAAACGCCCTGCAATTTGTTAACTTCTTAATTTTTACTTAATTTTAAAGATATATTTTCAATGTCTTTCAGAGGCCTCTGTAATTAAATGTATATCTTCAGTGGTTTGTTTTCACCAAAATAGTCAGCAAAATTTGGCCTCATTCCCACCTCAAAATAGTATGTCCCCCCACCCCCAAACCCAATTTCCCCAGTATATGACAGCCCGACTTTGCCTGCAATGAATATCATTTTTTTGCAACTAACTGCCGTAAAATGTTTTATTTTATTCCTGAAAGACTTACTGTTTACAAAATTAATCATTCTTGGGTAGGTAAGAGGAGCTACTTCCGGCGTCCCAACAAGTTTAACATTTGACACGATGATATTTTAGATCCGTATATTACAGTGTGGCCATACCACGTGACATTGACGTCATTTTCGGCATCATTTCCAAGACAAATGTTGCTCGATTCGGAAAAGAAAATAGCCGTAAATATCTTATTTCTGTACCAATTTCTTTGGGATATGCACCAGTCTACGGGGAAAAATATAAGCTTTCCACAGAATATTGGATCTTCGTCAGTTTATAAGCCGTTTTATCAAACACTTTGCATAACCTTGTAAGTTGCTTGTATTAGAGCGGGCTTCAGTTGCAAGCTATTTCGTTTTCTGGCGTTATCTGGTCTACGTCATGATAAAAAAGTTAGGTTTACATCAACCGGGAGTACGGAAGGCAAAACTCTGCCTAAATATGTTCATATTTTTATTATGAATGACATAAATCTTAAATTTTTCTTCAATTGTCAATTCTGGCACCAGTTCCAAGTCGAAAAAAAAGGACTACAGTTTAAAGCAGACTTTAGAATCCGTTGCAAATGCAAAGCAACATGCCTACCGTTCTCTTTCTACAATTTAGTTTTTCATTGTTGATCTCTCACAGAGAGATGGTGAAAAAAACTGATTGTTCCTAAAAGCTATAACACTTACTTGTATCGCAAAAGTGCACGTCAAATCACGTAGATTTAGTCCTGTCGGAAAATAATATTTTGGTCTCGTTTTGAAGATGTTTAAAGTATTGCTCATTTTATCCTATGTAGTAAAATGTGTTTTATTCTATTTCACAATGGCGAAATTGATAAGAAATATATGTGCTCTCAGCGAGAGAAAGAGTTAAAATAAATAAAAACACTTTTGTATGCTATGGAAAGGGTTACACTTTAACGCGAGTGTTGTAAAGCTAAAGGTATTTTTTCAGCTAATTTTTGTAAAGAATTTAACTGACAAACGCTGACACTCGTGAATGTGACGAATAGGTTCTTCTGTCTTCAAAAGAGAGACTTTTAAAAGGTATATATTTTTTCTGGAATTGTTGTATAATTAATTTCTAGAGTTTGATAAACGAAATCACAATTTGAACTTGGAACTTTGCCGTGTAAATCTGATAGTATTGTTACTTAGTTGCATTACTTGTGATCCTCTATTTATAAAAAAGACCTAAAATAGCCATGAATAAGAACGAGAATGGACGCCATGTGGGGTAAACAAAGTAGAAAATAGTAAACAGATAAATGATTTTACAAACCAACAGCCATCGATCACAGTCAAATTTCTTGAAACAAAACATTCAAAAAGACGGAAATAACAATGATTATCAATAATTGTATAAATATTTACATTAACATCTGTAATAGCAACATCGGCAAGATCTATGACTGGGGTCCATATGCCACTGATGCGTCCATTGAATAATTGATAGCTAACATAAGCTTAGTAAAATTACGATTACATTTGAAGAGTATATTCAATTTTTATCCTTCAACTGTCAAATGACTTACTTCTTTATTTACATATCAGATAATTCACTTATTTAGTATATGCGTCATGTTTATCATGTTTTAGATTTTAATGTGTGGTCCTTTTTTAAATCTTAAAATGCTACAAAAAGCCTGTTGAGGACATCTGCAGGTCATGCCGTGTGCAATAATCCATGCATTTACAGCCAATGACTACATCGATAAGAAATAGTCCCAAATAGCCCTATCGTTTTTATTCAGTTGAAAGAGACATAATTGTTAAAAAGTTCTACTCGATTTAAATGTTTTCAAACCATAAAACCCGTATGAAAAAGATAGCAGGATTCCGCCTAATATAAGCAGGAAAACGCTTAAAATTTCCGTGTATATAAGATTTTCCTGCTAATTTAAGACGGACACAGAATTTTGTAAAAAATCCTGCTAAGCAATTTCATATTCCGCCTAAGGCTTAGGCGGAAAATATGGGATGAGCAATAATTTAGGCGGGTTTTAGGACTTAGAATTTTGTCAGTTATTTGTTAACAGGAATTATGTACTTAGACTTTTTTGTTAACCAGAAATTGAACTTAGAAATTTTTACTAGACAGATTTTCTGAATTAAGAGAAATTTCTGCAGAAGACAGGTAAATTATAAATCGAATAAGTGATCAACAATTATTTTGCTGCTTTTATTCATTGTTAATTTTCAAAACTAAAATATTGTTTGTACAAACATAAATATACATAATCATTAATTGATAAAAAAAAAAACTCCACTACAAAACTAAAACTTAGAACATATATAATGATTTTGTGGTGACTTTTGCATAGAATATATTTCACTGTGTTAAATTTGGGTATGAAACTAAACTCATATATTAAGCTTTTTAATGTAATATAATTAAATGAGTAATATCCCTGAAAATTTCTTATCAACAGGATAAATAAATAAATACTGCCTCTAGTAACCACTCTACTATGATTTTACACCACAGACCTGATAACACACAGATCAGATCGTAAATTCTGCTACAGTCCAGACTGTTCCATGTGATTTATTTTGGGGGAAGCAACAGTTACTTAGTACATTTTATATGAAGAGTCTGTTAAGAAGGACTTTGCAAAGTTTTTTTTAAAAATATTTATTATGAATTTTGGATTCTTTTTCCATTTATTTTCTGGTATGTTTATATAATTGTGAAAATAAAACGATGGGTTGGATTATCCCTGTTTACCATCATATCATGGACTTGTCCATAATTTGAAATCTAAGCTAGGAAATATGGGTCAGCAGCAGCTGAGACAGTGGAAATAAAGCAAATAACAAAGGATTTTATTGATAGTTAAAAATTGAGGTGATAATATATAAGCAATTTTTGAGATAATATTTTGTTTAAAGTGTAAGGATTGAATATTTTTGAATTTTTCAAAGAAAAAAAATTAAGACTTAGCCTTGTGAATGAAAATGACAATAATCTTGATATGCTCAGTTGTAAAGGAATTTTGAATGCTACATTATGACCTTGGACAAGAAGATAAATACCAATATCATAAAAATTCAGGTAAGTAACTTTTGGATACATTTAAACAATAAAAATATATTTCAAATATATTAAATAATTTTGCATTAAAGTTTGAGAGTAAATGTGTAACACTAAGGTTGGTTGTAATGAATTATAGTTTAAATGCATGTATAATTATAACTGCATACAATGACAAGAAACAATAATATAAGATATAAGTGGTGGCAGTGTTTTACTGATGACTGTTTGTGTTTCAGGATATGTCTCAAACTGGTGTAAAAAGAACGGGAGAGGAGGAGACAAGGATATTAATGATGCCGCATAACTCAAAGCAGATCAGTTATGCTTGGAATAAAAATGAAAACAACTGGCTGAACAGAAAACATTTACAGTGAAATAAAATGAAATAATTTGCCATGGATTAAAACAATACAATAGCAGTGCAATAAAAATATATCTCGAGTTTCTGTTTTTTTTTGTGTGACTCTTTTACGTACTGTACATGCACCCTAATTTAGAAAAGATATGGTAAAGCTCACAAAGATAACTTAAAAGCTTTGTAATTGTGATCACCTATTGTCTGTCTGTACATTTTGGATTCCAATTATTCTTATGCAGCTAAATAATAATGTTGTATCCATCCATAATTCAGCTTTATTAGTGTACCATCACAAAATTGAATAACTTCATTTCCTTAGGCGGATTTTTTGCTAGTATTCCTTAGAAAGAATTTTCTCCTGCTAGTGATTTTTATAAGTAGGTATTTTTTTCCTGGTTAAAATATTTTAGGCGGAATTTTTTCCGGCTAAGAATTTTCCTAAGGCGGAATTTTCTCCTGCTAGTGCTTTCCTTAAGCTGAATTTTTTCCTGGTTAAATTTTCCTAGGCGGATTTTTTTCCCTCTACCCTAACTGTTTTCCTCCTAAGAAAATTTGCATATTTCGCAGCGTATTCCTGCTTATAGGAGGAATCTGTGATATGTAAACCTGAAATGCCTTTGACGGATTACGCCTAGTAGCAAGGAGGAATTTCTGCTTTTTTCAGGGCGGAAGTTTTCGTACGGGATATTCCGTTCCCTTCCTCTCTTTACAATGTATATTGGTGAGCTCTCTGATAAAGCTGAGTTGACTGATATAATTAACTAAATTTGTCAGATATGCAGTTTATCAACAGAAATAAATGCAATTACAAAATAGATAGTGTTTAAAAGTGTGTTTAATAGTGTTCTTAAGTGAACGAAGTTAAATCCAGTTCACGAAAAACGGTTACCGTGGGTATGAAAACAGGATGTAAAAATATTTTTATCAACGAGTGCCTCTGTGTTAAAAAGCTGAATCTATCATACCAAAACATTGCTACAGGTTCTTTATATATATATATATGTGGTTATACGTATAAATAACTCTTTACAAAAGAAAAACCTTTGACTTTTAAATTGCCGCGTTGCTCAAGGCGTAACCCTTTTCACAGCATACAAATCGAAGTGATCCTGAATGTGCACGTTCATTGGACAGGCTAGCTAAGTCAATCCGAGCCTGCAACATTTTCAAATTTGCCGTTTTGGGCAATATTTAGGGTTTCTGTTTTCAATTCCACGTTTATTATTGCTACATGACACAAATAGATTTTTCATAATCATTACCGTGAAAGAACAATGATTAAAGAGCAAATCAATTTCTTTACAAATACAGACGACAAGTTTACGACTTTTAAAATCACTTATAGTGCAGCGAGTAAAAATCATTTAAATATTCATTTGTGTTTATGTAAATCGTATAGTAAATAAAATGTTTTTCATGGTTAACATAATTATAGAAAGAGAACGGTAGGCATGTTGCTTTGCATTTGCAACCGATTCTAAAATCTGCTTTAAACTGTAGTCCTTTTTTTCGACTTGGAACTGGTGCAAGAATTGACAATTGAAGAAAAAATTAAGATTTATGTCATTCATAATAAAGATATGAACATATTTAGGTAGAGTTTTGCCTTCCGTACTCCCGGTTGATGTAAACCTGACTTTTTAATCATGACGTAGACCAGATAACGCCAGAAAACGAAATAGCTTGCAACTGAAGCCCGCTCTAATACAAGCAACTTACAAGGTTATGCAAAGTGTTTGATAAAACGGCTCATAAACTGACGAAGATCCAATATTCTGTGGAAAGCTTATATTTTCCCCCGTAGACTGGTGCATATCCCAAAGAAATTGGTACAGAAATAAGATATTTACGGCTATTTTCTTTTCCGAATCGAGCAACATTTGTCTTGGAAATGATGCCGAAAATGACGTCAATGTCACGTGGTATGGCCACACTGTATTAAGAAACAAGTGACGTATTTTAAACTTGTGTTGCAAGAGTTGTTCCCCTTTTCTACTAGTGAGGAAGAAAACAATATAAAATAAATAAACAAATAAAATCCCCCTCCTATTGCATTCTTCCCCCTCCAAAGGGCACGACCCCCTTCCCCCCAAAAGTGAATAAAAAATTTTTTTAAGACACTGATCTTAATACTATAATTATCTTTCTCATCATTTTACAGGTACTAGAGAAATGATAGTGTGTGATGTGTGTCATAAGGTCATAATTGACCAAAATTCAGCATTCACATGTATGGTGTGCGCAAGTTTTAACTTGTGCAGACCTTGTGAAGAGAATGGGGCCCATCAGTTTCACGACTTAATGAAATCAAGGAGGTATTGGCAGACATTTCAATTTTATGCTACACCTTTGCAGGATTTTAGGAAGCGTGAGGTAAGAATATAAGAGATATCTCATTGGGCACTCATGATACACACATCATGAATTTATTGTTTTATTTCCAGACAGTATGTTCTTTTTAAGTTATAGAGATGGTCAAGGAGTCTTCATCTGATATTCACATTCTCCACATTGTACTAGTACTCCTATTAATTCCAGGAAGTGCTTGGTTACAGGGCATTTCCACTCTATTTCACCTGAAGGGCTCATTTAAAAAGAAATTGATATAATCAGTATTTGCTGAAAACCATAATAAAATGTCAAAGGTTGAGAAAAATGTGAAGCCTGGCCAGGACTCGAACCTGGCGGAATACCATTCAGTAGCCGTATCAACAGAGCTATCCAGCTGCTTACATATTTTCTGTCTAAATATAGTGACATGCCATTTTCCAATGCTTGTAAATATTGAACTCTGTCCTTAAAGGGAGACACAGGCAAAATTTTCATTTCCTAGTTTTGAGTTTTTCAGTCATTACTCTTTAAATGCCCACAAAATGAATATATTAAACAGGAACAAAACTTTTCTCCATATAAAGAATAAAATGGTGGTTTCCTATCTTGACCTGCGTGGGTCAGGTTAAGAGCGCTGGGATTTCACAATAGTTGTCAAAGTGAACTCTGGAAACTTCAAAAAACATGTCATTATTACTTAAACTTGTTTTAATCATACAATATCCATAATATCTGTTATTGTAACCTCAAGTGTTTGTAAAAGTCATGTGACTTGTTTTAAAACTATTTGGCGATTCTATTCGGGTCTAGATTTTGTTTAACATATATAGATATATTTACGCTTCAAACCCAAAATATTTAGAATTTAAACAAAAATTCATGCTGAAACTTCAAGAAATGTCATTTTAGCGTGATTTAAGTACATAAAATCATTTTAATATTTTTGTCATTATTTTGCCTGAATATCCCTTTAAATGTCCCAGAGTTCCAGACAATGTGACTTAAACTGAGCTATACTAACTAGCCATGGACTAACACAGGCTTGTGTTAAATTTTTGGACTCATAGTAAAGAATATAATGTTCTAAATTTTTGTCAGCCACTTCGGATATTGATTTTAAGATTGCATAGTTCAATCTATTAAATAGAACACTGAGTCCTGTTCATTGACCATTTACATGGGCATGTTATTAATTAAAATGACATTTATTATGCTAGATTTTTTTCAGCCACTTCAGATATTGATTTTAAGTTTCCATAGTAGTTCAATCTATTAAATTGAACACCAGTTCATTGACCATTTACATAGGCATGTTATATATTTAAATGACATGTATTATGCTAGATTTTTCACTGTCAAGTTGAACACTAGTAATATATTTCAAACAACTGACTATTACAATGATGACTGAGCAATAATTGTTGTTAATGAAAAACTGTCTTGATTATAATTGACTATTTGTAATGTGATTGACCAAAAATTAATAATGATAATCTACAAAATTGTTCTGAAGTATAAAAAGACTGACCCTCTTTTTGTAAGAATTGAGCATACTTAATATACAGATATACATTCTTAAATGATATATTTTATAAACAATTATTTCATATTTTGTCATGATAAATCTGAAATAATGAACACACTTATGTCAAGCTATTTCTAGTTTTACCTGTTTACCGGCCACTTTCAGTAGATGGTCAAAATGCAACATTTTAATAAGGCTTAACTCTCATTGACAAAAACTCTCTTTTTATAATTGATAGAATGCTGAGGCTGAGGAGACTCAAGGTGTGTACTTAAGGCATCATTTCTTTTTCTTTGCCAATAAAATATATAATGACTGGACACTCCTGTAGTGTGCAACAACAGTGTAAGAAATTCGGATTTGAAACCACTAGGCTGGTCTGACTACCAGATTGGAATATTCACTAGCCCAAAAGACATTTCACTAGCACGATTCATTTGTTCAAAACTGTTGATTATAATTGTCTCTGAAAATACAGTAGCCTGGCCGGGCTTGTTACTTTGAAAAGTTGGAAGCCTGAGGAAAAATTTAGTAGTCAGGGGCTATAGGACTACTGCTAATTTCGAACACTGAAACAATATGTGTAAATGATCTTTCTTTTTTATATGCCTGAAAGAATTTCGGGCATATTATGTTATACCCCCTGGCGTCCGTCCGTCTGTCTATATGTCCGTCCGTGAGCAATTTGGTTTCCGGAGCATAACTTAAGTTCCATTTGGCCCACAACATTCAAACTTCATAGGATGATTGCCCATATTGGGTAGAAGACCCCTTTTAATTTTGGGGTCACAAGGTCAGAGGTCAAGGTCACTTTCACCGTAAAACTGAAAACAGTTTCCAGAGCATAACATAAGTTCCATGTGGCCCACAGTGTTCATAATTCATAGGATGAATGTCCATATTTGGTAGGAGACCCCTATTGATTTTGGGGTCACAAGGTCAAAGGTAAAAGTCACTATTACTTTTAAACTGAAAACAGTTTCCGGAGCATAACTTAAGTTCAAGTTGGCCCACAATATTCAAACTTCATAGGATGATTGTCAATATTGGGTAGAATACCCCTATTGACTTTTGGGTCACAAGATCAAAAGTCAAGGTCACTATTACTTTAAAACTGAAAACAATTTCCGGAGCATAAATTAATTTCTATTTGGCCCACAATATTCAAACTTTATAGGATGATTGCTATTGGAAGGTCAGGTAATACTTTATTTAATTTATGTAATGTGCTACAAATGCTTCATCCTTAATATAAAAAAAAAACATTTTCGGGCATATAATGCTCTGCCTAGCGGTGCTCTTGTATATATGTATATGTATAATTTACAAGACGGAGTTCATTCTTATTGCCCAAAATTTCCAGTTTACTATGATGGTTTTAAATTAATCATTAAGCTGTAATCTGAACTTTTTCCCAGCTAAATTATTAATTTCACAATTAAAAAAAGAACAATTTTTGATCATATAAATTAATGTCATATTACAATTAATATAATGACTTAATTAAATTCAGTGCTTTCTGTTGGTCACAGTTCTAACAAGACAATGGTTGAAATAACATGCTTTTAGGTAGTCTTACTCACATGGCAATGCTTAGTGGTACAAAAAAGGAAGCCAAGGAGTCAAAAAAAAAACCATGGAATTATATAGACCTGACAGAAGAAGTTGAGAGTGCAGTTCCAAAACCAAGTACTTTGAATAATTTCCAGTCAGAAACACGGAAACGTTCAACTGCAACTGTTGGAAGTTCTACAGATGCCGTTAGAAATAAAAGAATAAAAGTAAGTCCCATGTAACATAAAATGTAGTGTTTTACCTATTTGGTGATTAAAGCCTATGCATGATGGCATTTACAGTTTCTTTCTCAAGTGGGTTTGATCCCCTGGAGATGCTTTGGTAGTTTAGCGCGGAGGAAGGTAGTCTAGTACTGGTGTAACTCTCCAGGAACGATGGTTAGGAAACTGACCCGCCTATATGACTGAAATACTGTTGGGAAAAGGCGTAAAATGAAACAAACAAACAAACAAACAATCTTTCTCAAGCATTTTATTTTGTTATAAAATCTTGCCCATATAAATGCAAGAATTATATAAGAACATTGCTTTGAATTCATGTATTGATTCAGGCTGTCAGGCTGTTATTGAAAATCATACATTTCTTAAGTTTTGCAAGTCTTTGCAGGGTGATAGTTATTAAGGTCATGGCTGACTATATGGCCTTAGGTTATAAATTAGTAAAGATTTTACTCATAATTTTCTGAAATTGGACATGATTAGTCTAAGCATTGTCGCCATGCAGACAGGCTTAGCATGCACATTCATATAGTAAATCAGGGACTGCGTTCAGGGCGAAGTCAGGCGAAAACTTCGCCGTAAATATTTTCACTTCGCCCTATATGATCTGAAAAGCGAAATTCGAGTCGCCCTAAAAATGTCTGACATGTATATTTCTACACTCGATAATACTGCCTGGAGGCAGATTTAATTGTGTAGTCTGACGTAATTAGCACACGCGCTGAAGCGTGGCCATAGCAATATTTGGAATTCACACTTGGAAATCCACATCGCTAAAAATAGCGCATTGATTATACGGTAAATTAAAGCTGTGAAAGACCCTGGTATGAATGCAGCAGATGATAAAAAGCAAGCTAATTGATAATTAAGTTACCTCAAACATATTTTTGTGTCTTATTTACAATATCCCCTGTACGTTTTGTTTGTTTCACAATAATCCCTAAACGGTCTGTTTGATTTACTAGTTCCCTTATATGTCCTGTTTGATTTACTAATTCCCAAATATGTCCTGTTTGATTTACAATATCCCATATACGTTTCTTATCACCATTACATTTATGATAGTAATATTCATCATTAAAACTGATGTAAATTGATAGAACTTGGATAATTATTATGAATTAAAGAAATTTTCTTCTTAATAAATTGCATTTAAAAGTTAGAGTCAGAAACTGTTGAACCTAAGAAAAAAAAATGTTGTGTTTGATGTAAATCAAATGCAATTAGTACTTCATTAAATATCATCATAGCGATTTTCAAATACACATTTGTTTATTTTCCATGCCATATACATGTATATTTTATATGCAAGTACATATAAAGGTGTACATGTATATTTTGTGAAATAAAATTAGAAAAAAAAATCCAATGATATAACTCGATTTGATGATCACTTCTCCCTAAATTTTAAAACTTCTCCCTATTTTTCCTGAAGGGAGAAGTCACTTCTCCCTAAATTTTCAGTCCAAGGTAGTCCCTGAGTAAATGACATTAAAATTTACCAAAAAACCACCCAAGTATCTATACTAGGTAGTTAAGGTTTTGTACATTTGGAACTGCCTCAGCTATTATAATCTATATAATAATAACCTTGGAAACAATTCAGATTGAAAGTACTGTTCTACCACTTGGTTTCAGATGTAAACAGAAACAGAGATAATGTAAAACGAATGTATATATTTGACATCCAAAAGAAAAGTTATGTCTGTTTCGGTATTCATATGATTGAAAATATGTCTGGCAACATTTTGTTATTTAAATAATATAGCCCACTGATTTACAATTTTAAACAAATGCGACTAAATGTCAACAGGTTGGCATTTTGTACTTTCGGTTTTTACAGCCATAATAATAAGTATCATACAAATAATGATTTGTTTGCTTTTGTATCTATGAATTCACTTATTTTAGGTGGGCATTTACTTGAAATATTGGAAATACCCCAGCATTAAATTACCATTTGTTTACATGTCTAGTTTCTTAGCGAAGGTAAGACCAAAATACCGTAACTCTGAAAGTATTTTGATCTGTATTTTTGTAAATATTGACTTTTGACATGATATATGTAAAGGGAATGCGTTCTTCTTCAACCTGATTAAGTCTTTAAAATATTTGTATAAGGCTTGCTTTACATAATTGTAAGACACTTAATTAATTATTTCTGTTTAGGAGTAAATTTTTGAAAATCTTTGGTGAACATAGTATTACAGTCATCTTACAAGCAGATTATGGCAGCAGCAAGGCCTAATTTTAAGCAACATTTTCTCTTAAGCTAGCCCAAAAGAATTTATCAAGTAATTTCAAATTGATGAATGAATCTTAGGATGAAATATATTTAGCTCTCCTGTCTGGCACAGCCTTTTTAGCTCACCTGTCACAAAGTGACAGGGTGAGCTTTTGTGATCGCTTTTCGTCCGGCGTCCGTCCATGGTCCGTCCGTCGTCCGTCCGGCGTCCGTAAACTTTTACTTCAAATGACATCTCCTCATAAACCACTGGGCCAATTTCATCCAAACTTCACAGGAATGTTCCTTTGGTGGTCACCTTTAAAAATTGTTCAAAGAATTTAATTCCATGCAGAACTCTGGTTGCCATGGCAACCGAAAGAAAAAAACTTTAAATATCTTCTTTTAAAAAACTCTAAGAGCTAGAGCTTAGATATTTGGCATGAAACATCTTCTAGTGAGTGTCTACCAAGTTTGTTCAAATAAAAGCCCTTGGGTCAAAATTGGCCCCGCCCCAGGGGGTCATTGATTTTCCCTATATGCATTTAGTAAAAACTTAAAAAATCTTCTTTTAAAGAACCCAAGGAGCTAGAGCTAAGATATTTAGCATGAAACATGTTCTAATAGGTGTCTTCCAAGTTTGTTCAAATAAAAGCCCTGGGGTCAAAATTGGCCCTGCCCTGGGGGTCATTGATTTTCCATATATGTGTATAGCAAAAACTTAAAAAATCTTCTTTGAAAAAACCCAAATAGCTAGAGTTTAGATATTAAGCATGAAACATCTTCTAGTGAGTGTCTACAAAGTTTGTTCAAATAAAAGCCCTTGGGTCAAAATTGGCCCGCCCCGGGGGTCATTGATTTTCCTTATATGTGTATAGCAAAAACTTAAAATCTTCTTTGAAAAAACCCAAATAGCTAGAGTTTAGATATTAAGCATGAAACATCTTCTAGTAAGTGTCTACAAAGTTTGTTCAAATAAAAGCCCTGGGGTCAAAACTGGCCCCGTCCCAGGGGTGTCATTGTTTTTAACTAGATGTGTATAGTAAAAACTTAAAAAAATCTTCTTTTAAAAAGCCCAATGAGCTAGAGCTTAGATGTTTAGCATGAAACATCTTCTTATGGGTGTCTACCAAGTTTGTTCAAATAAAAGCCCTGGGGTCAAAATTGGCCCCGCCCCAGGGGGTCATTGATTTTCCCTATATGCATTTAGTAAAAACTTAAAAAATCTTCTTTTAAAGAACTCAAAGAGCTAGAGCTAAGATATTTAGCATCAAACATGTTCTAATAGGTGTCTACCAAGTTTGTTCAAATAAAAGCCCTGGGTTTAAAATTGGCCCTGCCCCGGGGGTCATTGATTTTCCTTATATGTGCATAGCAAAAACTTAAAAAATCTTCCTTGAAAAAAAAAAAATAACTAGAGTTTAGATCTTAAGCATGAACCATCTTCTAGTAAGTGTCTACATAGTTTGTTCAAATAAAAGCCCTGGGGTCAAAACTGGTCCCGCCCCAGGGGTGTCATTGTTTTTAACTATATGTGTATAGTAAAAACTTAAAAAAATCTTCTTTTAAAAAGCCCAATGAGCTAGAGCTTAGATGTTTAGCATGAAATATCTTCTTATGAGGGGGGGGGGGGGGGGGGCTATATACAGGTGAGCGACCTCAGGGCCATCATGGCCCTCTTGTTTATGATATATTTTTCAAGACCGTGCACCGTGGAATTTTTGTCCTATTACAAGGGGCCGATATTAAATTTTAGGCCCATTCTCAATAAAACAAAAGCTCTATATTTACCCTAATTTCAATTTGATATATTCCCAACTGCTTCCAATGAAATCAAAATTTTTGAACTGTTGAAAATTAAGATTGAGCTATTTAGATATTTTTCTTCAAAGTTGTGACAGGTTATATATGATTATACATATTTAAACTAAAAAGTCATGTATAAGGTTGTTTTTTCAACATCATTCTTTGAGTTTCTCAAATGTATCAAAATGCTGCATATTTTTTTCCCAATTTGAGTCAAGGGATTTTTCCCGAAAGTATCTGGAAAAAGCCCTGTGCCCATAGTGTTAGAGGTACAATAGTAGAAACTCAAATATTGTAACTCTAAAAATGTCATCTACTGCGATTTACCTTAATAACTAAAAACATTTTTGAATTGCTATGTCTAACCTAGCTTTCCAAATTGTAAGCAGGATAAAATGGATGCATTAAATGTTGTTTGTTTGTTCGTTTCATTTTACTGCTTTTCCCAACAGTATTTCAGTCATATACAGGGTTCCCTCTGGGTCAAAATTAATTTGCGCCACCAAATTCGCCAATCAGAAAAAGTTGGAGCCAATGGCTCCAAAGTTGGAGCCAATATGGAGCCAGTAATTCTGCAAGGGAGACATGCCTATCTTTAGCAGTTATATATCATTAAGATTAAAAACACATATTTATAATGTGTCATTTTATTACAGCTGCACATGTTTATTATCTAAAATATAGACATAGTATTATGTGGTTTTCAAATTCCATTTGAATAAATACATGTGACATTATAAATGTAATCAAAAACATCATTTTAAGTTAGTAGTGAGGTTTGGAGGTACTGTTTTCCACTGTTTTTAGCAGCCTATAGTAGTTCTTATCACTTATTTATTCTCACTGACTGGACTGAGCCATGATCTTTCCAGCTTCTACCTGACATTCTGGTGATCTACAGATACAAAATAAAAAAAAAACATTACAGTAAATTGACTTCATCTAAAAATCAATAAGATCAAAAATGAAATAGATACTAAGTACTTTTTAACAATGAAGAATATTGTTTATTTTAATAGGTTTTGCGTGTGATTAGACATTTCAGCACTTTACATTCAGATATGAAAATATTAACGCTGCAGTAAACGGTGGCTTTAGATCAATCATTAGTGAAATTATTCTTTTAATTGTCATCCGATTTTATATTTCAAACTGTAATTATTTAAATCAGTTGACGAGCCAACTTACCTAAAGTTCAATGTTTGTCAACATCATGGACGATCTTTCATTTTTCTGATTCGCTACTAACACCATTTGACCACATGTGTAATTATCAGTGCTCCAAGTCAGAGGATTAAAGACGTAATTGTTCCAATTAACACATTGACACTTTTATCTTGTCATGTTCCCGAAATGTCACACAATTGATGACATAATTGATTAAACAGTTTGATAAACAAACTAATCGCGCGTGACCTTTCACATTAATGCCGCTTATGTAATTGACGCGGCCGCTTATGATATTTAAGTGTACTAGTTGTCGGATGCTTTTATCTTATGTTGGCGCCAGTAAAATTCGCCAATTGAAGATTTTATGCGCCAGAATTAATATTTTGTCGCATTTGGCGCCATTGGCGAGCGACAGCGGGAACCCTGATATAGGCAGGTAATTTCCTAACCATCCTTCCTGGAGAGTTACACTACCTTCCTCTGCAGGATGCAATAAATATACTCAGCAAGTTAAGAATTATATATGCACCGAAAAGTTATAACATAATGATTGTAAATTAGAACACTGATATTGACTGAAAGGTTTTATAAGTACAGAGAAGAATTTGTAATCATCATATTTTTTTTATTTATTTCAGATTCCAATGGCACCCACATCATTCTATTCATTGAGAAGTAAGTGTGCATTATAATTATAAAAACAGTACTTTTATTGCAATCATTTAGGAAATTAATTCACATTAAAGCTTTTAATTGCAGATTTTAGATGAATTGACAGATTTGTGACATTGAATTTCTTTACTTTCAACCCATTTATATATAAGTTAATAATTTAAAAATCACATAATTATATGTTGAGAGAGTGGCTAAAATTGTCTACTATTTTCAAAAGACAACAAATGAAAAATTAACATACAAGCCTAAAATTTTAACATGAAGAATATAAAAGCAACATTAATTTTTATTTGATTGCCAGTTAAGAGAATGTATAATGTATATTGAAGCAGGGGATCAGATAAGATAAAATGAGCCGCGTCATGACAAAACCAACATAGTGCGTTTGCGACTAGCATTGATCCAGACCAGCCTGCGCATCCGGGCAGTCTGATCAGGATCCATGCTGTTCGCTATCAGTTTCTCTACTTATAATAGGGTTGGCAAGCGAACAGCATGGATCCTGATCAGACTGCGCGGATGCGCAGGCTGGTCTGGGTCCCATGCTGGTCGCAAACGTATTATGTTGGTTTTGTCGTGATGCGGCTCAAATGTTATTTTGAGAAAAGAGTAGAGGAATTCATATGAAGCTATCTCACCCAGGAGTCATTGAATTAAAAAAAGAAGGGTGGGGGGTATTATGTGTATGATGAAAAGGGTGAATAATAAACGCAGGGTTTTTGTGCTGAATCATAATGATCTTCTACTATAATAAACATAACAACTTTGCCTGTTTGTGTAAAGAAATTGTTTTATTTGGCTATAAGAAATAAGTAAAACATTTTGGCAATAGTTAATGTTTACTCATGACACAGACAAATGTGTTTAAAGTTCCTGTCATCCACTTTATATTTCGTTTTTAGGTAATCTGTGTTGACAGCTTGTTCAGAGTGAGTGTACTCTGAAAAATCTGCTGATTTAGCATGATCCTGGTCTGTATGCAAATATTAGCAGTCACTGCTGGGGTTTCAAATCCAGCCAGGCCCTCTGGATTCTTTCATATTGTGAGAAAGCTATTCAGCTTACCTGATGTAATGTCAGTTGTTCTACTCAGGTGCTCGTCTGAGCCAGAAATAATGCAGGGAAGGGTCTTGACCTTAAAGTTGGAACAGTTACCATAACAGTGTTGGTGCGACCAACAGTTACTTCCTCATTATTTAGTTTCATAAAGGTAAAATGGTCTCCAAAAACTTTTCTGAATACAAAGATTTTATTTGCTGTTACAAAATTGAAGTGATTGATTGTTGCATCACATAAAATATTTGCATTCATTTAAAGGCCAATTATGCCTCAGAAATGCTATCTTTTTTATTTTCTCAAAAACTTTTTATTTTTAAGTATCTTGTAACAGTTTCGAATACTTATTTGCTATACATGAACTATCTTTACTCCTTTTGCATGTTTTGCTTTGTTGGCCATTGGTATAATGATAGTGAATAAGTATTTTGCATGGAAGTCATGTGAATACAATCATGTGCATATATTTTATGATGTGATATATCATTTAAAAATATATATTCTGTATAAATGAATCATGAGTAAAATCAAGCTTCAATATTAAGATTTCAATTTCAGGTCTTAACATGGCTGGGAATGGGGATGTTTTCAACAAAGACGGTTTAAACTGACCAATTGATGTTATGAGTGGAAACTTTCTTTACAACCATATTCATACAACCGTAACTCTATCTAGCTGAGTGGATTTAAGTCTATACTAACCATGAAGAAGCAGTTTAAACCTTCCGAGCCTGTCGGCATCTACAGAATGGAACCCAGTGCAGCCAGTGCAGTCCAAGATCAGCTGGCATTTTAGTTACCCCGGTATTTTAACAGACCAATCACTAATGCAGCTTAATTTTTTATGTACAGTTGACCATAACCATGCTAAAGATGTTAATAGACTTGTTAATCTTTAACTTCATTCTTTACAAAACCATTTATTTTTTTATGGCACATTTTCAAAACATGTGATGACTTGAGTAGCAAGTAGTGCAGACCATGATCAGTTGTAACCATTTAAGCCCGCTATTATTGGTCTGCGCTGGTTGCATGGGTGGAATTGGTAGTCTGTAGCTCAGACTAAGAGTTAAACTATGTCTTTATGGCTTAATAATGATTAAAATAAGTTTAATTATATGATGTTACATAGTTTGGTACATTATTGTTGTAATGATAATTCTGACATAAGTGTATAATTTGTCTAAGTAAGTGGATGAGCTAATCACTTTGATTTTTCTAGCTTGTTTCATTTCAAAGAAAAAGTCGAGCTATTTTGATTGATTGGTTGTTTTCATGGCCATTGATGTCTAAGTTATTTGTTGTGCAAGAACTGTACCTAATCCCATTAATCAGACACATTTAAAGGTATAAACAGAAAACTTGAAACACTTTAATCATTATAAGGCAGTTTTTTTTTAGTTTTTTTTTTTAGGAGTAATGCCCCTTTCAAGTAATTTTTTTAAAAATTAAAAAATATCAAAGCCATGAGCATGAAACTTCAAAAACTTAATACAGGGCACAGTAATAAAACAAAAGGCATTATTCTGAAAGCAATATGTTTAAGAATTATGCCCCTTTTCAAGATTTTTTTTCTTTTTGGTCAAAATTACTTTATATGTAGAATGATTTTAATATTCAATTTGTCAAAGTTATCAACTAAAATTGAACACTTAGTAATCATGACAATGCACGGTTGTAAGACAAGATGCATTATCCTAAAGGAATACTTTAAGGAGTTCTGCCCCTTTTCATCTTTGAATATTAACAAAAATTCGTAATTGATGGTTGCTGCGGTTATACATGTTAAGGCTTTGAAGATGAATGTTTTCACTATACGGGATGCTCTTGTTGTGTTTTACAAATAAAAGTGCTTTTATCTAGTTATATTCAGTTATCAATTAACTATCAATGTTAAACATTTGTAAGGTACAAACATATTGTTTCAAACTGATCACTATTTTGTATACATTTTATAAAATTTGTATTAACCCCCCCCCCCTTTACCTGCTGAATTTCTTTAATGGACTTGCCCAGTTAATTTTTTGGGACTGTCAGATAGTACTGTTTTGGGGATATCAGGATGGGAATTGAAAGTTTCTTGACAGTTGACAGTGTAAAGCCTGGTAAGTCTGCATGCATGTGTAGGCTGGCCTGGCACTATACTGGTGGCAATAGCTGAATACTTAAGTTTTATGCAGGTTAAATTGTTATATGGGCATGAAGTACTATTACTAGCATATTCTAATCACTATGGTTTATGATATATATGATATAATTTGTATATGACTCTATAATGGTTTGTTTGCATGTCTGTTTTAAAAAAAAAAATCATTGTCATCATTATGCATAAACTTTAATGTAGGCAAACATTCAAATATTTAATACATCATCAACTTGAAATTAGAACACTTGGTTATCATGACATTAGGTGCAGTTGTTAGAGGCATAATTCTGGATGCTGTATTTTTGGAGTTGTTTCCCTTTTTATATGCCCGAAAGAATTTCGGGCATATTATGTTATACCCCCTGGCGTCCGTCTGTCCGTCCGTCCGTCTGTTAGCAATTTGGTTTCCGGAGCATAACTTAAGTTCCATTTGGCCCACAGTATTCAAACTTCATAGGATGATTGCCCATATTGGGTAGAAGACCCCTATTGATTTTGGGGTCACAAGGTCAAAGGTCAAGGTCACTATTAGCTAAATACTGAAAATGGTTTCCGGAGCATAACTTAAGTTCCATTTGGCCCACAGTATTCAAACTTCATAGGATGATTGCCCATATTGGGTAGAAGACCCCTATTGATTTTGGGGTCACAAGGTCAAAGGTCAAGGTCACTATTAGCTAAATACTGAAAATGGTTTCCGGAGCATAACTTAAGTTCCATTTGACCCACAGTATTCAAACTTCATAGGATGATTGTCCATATTGGGTAGAAGACCCCTATTGATTTTGGGGTCACAAGGTCAAAGGTCAAGGTCACTATTAGCTTAATACTGAAAATGGTTTCCGGAGCATAACTTAAGTTCCATTTGACCCACAGTATTCAAACTTCATAGGGTGATTGCATATATTAAGTAAAAGACCCCTATTGATTTTGGGGTCACAAGGTCAAAGGTCAAGGTCACTATTAGCTTAATACTGAAAATGGTTTCCGGAGCATAACTTAAGTTCCATTTGGCCCACAGTATTCAAACTTCATAGGATGATTGCCCATATTGGGTAGAAGACCCCTATTGATTTTGGGGTCACAAGGTTAAAGGTCAAGGTCACTATTAGCTAAATACTGAAAATTGTTTCCGGAGCATAACTTAAGTTCCATTTGGCCTACAGTATTCAAACTTCATAGGGTGATTGTCCATATTGGGTAAAAAAAACCTAATGATTTTGGGTTCACAAGGTTAAAGGTCAAGGTCACTATTAGCTAAATACGTAAAATGGTTTCTGAAGCATAACTTAAGTTCCATTTGACCCACAGTATTCAAACTTCATAGGATGATTGTTCATATTGGGTAGAAGACCGCTATTGATTTTGGGGTCACAAGGTCAAAGATCAAGGGATTACTATCACCTTTAAACTGGAAACAGTTTTCACTCAATAACTCAAGTATTAATCGAACTACAGCTGTAAAATTTTATAGGATTTACAGCTTTATACCCCTGACGTCTTGGTGTCCATCCGTTGTAGCATTTTTACTTACAAGACAACAACTTGATGGTGGTGCTTTCAAAACAGCAACTGTATATATACATGAATGTTCTTCAGCTATAAAGGAGGATTGCTTTTTGAAGGAGGTCATACTGTATTTAATTCCCATGTCTTCCTCACTAAAAAAGGGGTACTTTCGGGCATATAATGCTCCGCCTAGCGGTGCTCTTGTTAACTTTTTTCTTTGGGGGGGGTGTTGGTTATTCCCCTTAACAAGATGAGTGTTAACACTGCGTGTGTTGCTCTTGTTTTTGTTGATACTTACCCAATTGTGTCACTTTATTCTCAAAGCTTTAATGTGTTCCAATTTGTCTTTCAAATCAGTTGATAAACATGTAAATGATTATACATAACTACTGATATTTTTATAATAATTTTTATATGATTGTGTTAATTATTAATGTGATTGATTATTTTTAAATATGTACTTTTGATTGATTAGTTGATTTGATGATTATTTTATTGATTGATTGCTAGATTGATTGATATATTCATTGATTAATTATTGTTTAATGCATCATGCTTGAACTCAGACTGTTAGATTTTATTTTTGAGATAATTCTAGTTTAAAAACTTAAGTAATTTAATTATCATTGATTGTTTCTATGCTCTGGAAGCATCCATCCATCTGTGTGCATCACCAGTCTTATAATACAATATTCGTGTCTGCAATGTAAGTTTATCATGCATTAAAGGTTTTTAAAATAGATTGGCACCAAATTGTCCACCACATCATGGTTTTCTTTAAAGTATACTTTAGATATAACATTGAGATTTGAAATTCTCAATATTGGGGAAAAAATCAAGATGTCAACAATGGAAAAATTGGATGTCATTTTTATGCCCGGGTAGAGTCCCCGGAATCATGCATAATTTC
Source organism: Ruditapes philippinarum (assembly GCF_026571515.1). Classification (NCBI taxonomy): domain Eukaryota; kingdom Metazoa; phylum Mollusca; class Bivalvia; order Venerida; family Veneridae; genus Ruditapes; species Ruditapes philippinarum. The sequence continues at coordinate 184,823 of NW_026859330.1, forward strand.
CCTTTTCTGTCCCTCTGTCATACTGTCCTACTGTACATGACAGTAGACTGACGGTAGTTGTTGGGGCATCTGTGTCACATCTAGTTTGGTGTTTTTAAGGGACTCCACTGAGGCTTTTTGACATGATGGAACGTGATAATTTTTGGAAATGAAATTGTTTCATTTGATGTAGGTATAGACCAATCAATTGTGTGCAGAATTTCTCTTACACCAATTTTCCAGAATAGTTATTGTAACTGAGAAAAGACCCCAAATAGGGCACAGAATTGCAAAAAAATATAATTTTTGATTTATTTCTATGTATATTTCTTACATTTAATTTGCATATCTTTCTATGTTAAGTACCCCAGCTGATATATTCAAATATATATATACCAAATTCATATTTTATGTTCTAGGCTTTTGAACCTTAGTGGGGTTCCTTTAAGCTTTACAAGATTGTGTTTTATTTGAATTATTAGCATACTAACATTATTGGGATTATAAATGTAAATCTTTTATAATTTCCATGTATAATTCATACACAAACTGTAATTAATTTTGATACATAATTACAAAATAAAGTGACATGCAGTGAAATGGGCAAACAAATTCCCCAAAATTGAAACTAATACACATGTAAGAATAGTATTGATATGTGTAAAGTATGCATTATTTGGCAAGTTTTAATTCTAAACTGGTTGGAGAGATAACTATGACACATAGATAACCCTGACACTTGCTAAATATTATGTTTTAACTTTGTTTTCCAACAAACAAGCACATGATCACTTAGTTTATATAAGAGCAGGATAGAGTTTGATAGTATTTTCTAATGTGGTAAAAATTGTAATAAGCCTTAAATTTTTTGTTCATAAAAATTGCCTCAAGACTTTGTTTTTGCTAAACAACCATAAGGCAGTTTAAGAATTGTCTTAATGACAGGCCACTTGAGCAAAAGGTTAAGATATCAACAAAAAATAGATAAATCATAAAATGTGAAAATAATTGATTGATGCTGATTTGTCAGCTATTTTAGACATTTTAGAGGTAAAAGGTTGACTTTATCTACAGTAAATATAACTGTTCTACAACGTAAAAAGCTCATGCTTTATATACCTCATTAAGGACCATAAAGAAGTACCCTAGGTTTGTTTTTCAATAAATAATGTTTGCAGTGTAATGGAAAGTCTTTTAACTGAACTTTGTTCAGAATTGGGTCAATATTTAAAACAAACAACAAGATAATAAGTTATTGCAAAAAGAGTGTGATTTATAGTGTCACAGTTATCTATCCAACTAGTTTTAATTAATAGAGTAACTTGGACTGTAGATAATATAGGACCTTGGGTGAGCTTGTAGCTTGAATGTTTACACTTAAAACCCTAAAAAAAAAAAACTCTGTCCTATCTCGTCATGAATCTTGAGACAGCTAGACTGAATTAGATATTCAAGATTTCCAATTAATTCTTCAAATTATATTTAGTACTGTGGTGCAGATGTGTACACTGAAAAAAAATCATCCCTAATTGCCATGAATCATGTAACAAGCTGCTTTAAATATTTCAATATTTCTGGTTATTTCTTTAAATTATATCTTAGTGAGTAAGAAACAGATCTAGAGATGAATAAATACTCAATTAATAAATTAAATGTATTGATCATAAATGAATAAATATATATATCAGTATGCCTGAACCAATATATGTATATTTTCTAACATTCTATCATTAAATTTTATTTGAATGTCAGTTAAATTATTGACTTCAAACAAATTTTACTTATTTATAGCCATTTTAATCCTCAGTCTATCAAAGGATTTTTGTTGAATAATCATAGTTATAATTTTAGGACATACCAATATTATCAAAGCATTTATATTGATGTTCACAATAAATGGTAGTGCTTTAATGTGAATGGCAAATAATATATGCCACCTTACCCACTTTTTGTCAGACATTAACTGTTAGTGTATGTAATATTCTATATTCTATAATAGTTGCCCTTTCTTGCATGACCCATTTTTATAAAATTATATAAATAATTCATTTACATTGATTTATTGATGCATTTCCTGAATTGATATTTTTTGTATCAGAATGATTCTTAATTTTTGATAATATTAGATATTTATATCATAATGATTCTCAATTTTTAATAACTGTTACAATAAATATTTAAATCAGAATGATTCTCAATTTTTTGATAATGATAGATATATATATCAGAATGATTCTCAATTTTTGATAATGATAGATATTTATATCAGAATGATTCTCAATTTTTGATAACAATAGATATTTATATCAGAATGATTCTCAATTTTTCATAACAATAGATATTTATATTAGAATGATTCTCAATTTTTCATAACAATAGATATTTATATCAGAATGATTCTCAATTTTTCATAATAATAGATATTTATAAGTATTTTCATGCATGAATTTAATCGTTTTTGACTTAATGAGTTTTTTCTAACATGATTTTTAGCTTGAATTTTTAAAGAAAGAAAAGAGCTATTGCTACAGTCATGTTGTAATGTTTAATTGCCATCTGAAAAGTTTAGCTTTGGTCATAACTTTTTTTTTATTTCTCAATAGTTTTTGCCTTCATACTTGGACACAGCAACCCTTTAGACCAGACTGAACTTGACCGTCACTTTCAAAGGTCAAATACTTGAATTTTTCTTGATTTTAGTTCTAGTGGGCCACAGCTTTGATATTTATAAATTGATAGTCTTCATACTTGGACAAAATACTCCTTAAGACAAGACATTTAAGTAGACCAATTTGATTATGACCTTCACTCTTCAATGACCTTGACCTTGAAATTCAAATAATTGCATTTTACTTTCCTATAATTGGTTATTACTTTGTTATTAATGAACTGTCTTCATACTTGTGCACATCTACCTAAAGGACAATGTTTGAAAATAGATCAAACCCAATATGACCTTGACTTAATAATGCTTGACCTTGAATGTCAAACAATTGTAATTTCAAAGGTTTTTGCTATAATTGGCTAAACATTGTAAGTAAAATATGGATTGCCTTCATACTTGGACACAATAATCTATTGGACAAGACATATAAGAAGATTCAAAAAGTTATTAATATATGACCTTAACCTTTATATGACCTTGACTGTCAAGGTAAACTATTGAATTTACCTTAAATTGTCATAACTTTGTAATTTATTTTTTAAATTGATTTAAACTTAACAAAAAAAAACCCTTTAATTATGACCAAACCAACATGCTGAATTGTTCTGATATGACCTTGACCTTAATTGACTGAGCATAAAGGTCAAATTATTGAAATTTGCTTAAATTGTCATATGTGTTTTTTATGAAGTTTATTATTATATACCACATTTCCATAGCACTCTTTTCATGAATAATAAATGTTCAAGACTTTGCTTGATTTGATTCATACTTGGACAAAATAACAGATGGATAAATTAAAATGTTGAAGTAGTCCAATATTCCATGACCTTTAATTGACCTTTACTGTCAAGGTAAAATTATTGAAGTTTACTTAGATTGTCATAACTTTATTATATATTTATAGATTTAGTTCATTCCTGGCCAAAACACATATGACAAACTGACAATTATGATTAAGACCTTTGAATGACCTTGAACATTAAGATTATTTATGAAATTTGAATTATAATTTGTTCAAGACAATTATAGGAGTATTCTTTACTGCTATATTCTTTCTTCAATGTGTTTGTCCATACAAGTAAGAAAAAGTCGAGTGTGGTCCCTGTCTGGCAGTGGGTCTTGTTTATTGTTATAATTATTACATTTTGAGCTTTGATATTTATTTATGATTAGATATACTCTATTAAATCTATATGTCAACCATACATTTCTAAATATTCTGTATATTTGGTAATATTAAATAATCAACATAACATCTATAAGAACAAATAACATGTCTTATCTAAACCAACATAGCTTTTATTTGAGCTTGGTCAATAAAAAGTATTGTTTACTTACAGTATCATTTTTGAGTTAAAAAAAGAGAAGAAAAAAAAAGAAATTTTAAGTGTTTTAGTTAACTAGTGCTTTGTGTTTTTCTTATTTGTTAACAAGACTTTACTTTTTGTTTACTGTTTACTGCATGACTGTTTCATTAAGATATTTATGTATAATCATTAAATATAAAATGTGATATTTTTAGCTATACACAAGGCACAGTGTGTCTCTTTGTAGTAGCTTCATTTGAAAATCAAATAGTAAAAGATTATAAATAAAAGTGTTATATAGTATTTTTGTTGTATACATTGTTAGATTGTTCTGTTTAGAAATTTAGTTGCTTCAATAAATAGTTAACTCTTACAGTGTTATTACTTTCTTGAAACACTATATTTCATTTAGTAGGAATTATTATTATAACGAATGTTGTGTTCCATTTATGTTTTAAATGGCACCTATCAGTACAACAAACAACTGTATACTGTTATTTATTGGTAATTTTCCTTGCATAGTCTTTTTCTTTTATAGTTTCTTGGTGTAAAAGGATAAATTGCATGTATATAAAATTATGCATCACAACTTTGTACATTAAACCAGTACCATCAACTCTCTGACTACGGAACGTCGATCGTTTTACTCGGGTAAACATTTGTGCCTGAAATAATGCATTGAGGTCACCTAAGGTCTTCCTCCACCAGCTGGAAAATCGGCAAATGACCCTTTTCTGCGTTAGTGCGACATTTAACCAACAAAAATAAGATACTACCCCTTTCTGAATTTGTGAAATGGACCTGCCTCTCTTTAATTTGGAACATTCTATTTGCACTTAATAGGTATTTCAGTATCAGGATTATAGTAAAATTTAGCAGCTGAGAGTGCAGAATCTGTCAACCGGACATGGCCGAATTACTGGTTACTAAACCTGAATGTTGAAGGAGTTCCCCTTATAAAAATATAGAATTTGATTATTTTTGTTTACAAAATATGAAGTAAAGTACTTAAAATGAAAACTTCTGCAAAGGATAAAAATATACTGATTAAATTTAATATCAGGTAGTTCGTTTCTTAGCCCGAATTAATGATTCTGCGATTTGCATGCATGATATTATCACATGTAGATTATATAGTTCGTCATGAATTGTAGATTTGGTCTATAGGTGGTTTAAATACGCCAAGTTGATACAAACGAATTGCAATTATAATAAATAGGGGAAGCGGAAGAGCTAGGAAGACTGACAGGTATATGGCTCAATCATTATATATACATATGTAGTTTATACTTTATGAGGGTCCAACTTCCCGTTAAGGCCCCCAAAACAGCTTTTGCTGTCGAGTACGAACACCGGACATGTCATTAGTCATGCCGTTAATGGTAAATTTTGAAGCAAAAAGTGGTAATAAATTACTTTAGAGAATTAGCCAAAGAAATTAACTGAACCGAATGTTGGTTACGTACGGCTCATCGGCTTTAGTCAGGACATCGGCAGCTGGTCCGCAGGTGCAAGATTTGGACTTGGATGCCCTTGAAGTGCACATGCCGATGTGTAGGAGAGAGTTGCAGCCGTTATACAGCAAACAACCGTTTATATACAGCCATAAAATCTGTCAGAAATAGTGCGAATTTGTAATACTGCGCAAATGCTTATAAAATTTCTCTATATCCCTGCGCGGATGTGAACCCTTTAAAGGGAGGCTATTACATTATGTTCGGTTAACATAGTTGTACGAGTTTCCTCCCCTGTTACATATTTGAATAGTGATATTAAAAAGGGACTCCGTTGCGTCCTTTTCTTACAATTCAAATATTTTAGCAGATATGTTTTATGTTACTATAATTAAAAGTGTAGATTTTCAAAATAATTTTAAACTATCATTTCTTGTATTCATGTTTTTTAGCAGAGCATTATGTAAAAAATCTCTCATGAAAACGTGTTTAAACAAATATACGTGGTAATTGCACACCAAGGCGTTTTGTCAATGTATTTATATAATAGTTCGCTATTTTATTGATTATTAAACTTAAATTACTTCTCTACCGAGACATGGACGGGAGAGTAATATAATAAGTTCCATACTTCCTGATTCTATTATTACAATGTTTAGCTATACGTAAACGATATATTCTTTATAGTTTTTATATTCTTTATACGCACAGGTATGTATTATATTACATTCATTTAATTGTTCTTTTTTATGTATTTTTTTGTTGTATACAATATGTTTAAACGATTATTGAATAACATACGCGTCGTATCATTTACAGTGTTATTTTAGACATGATCTGTTAAATAGTATATCATAAATTTCATTTTAATATTTTAGTGTTATTTGTGTATTAAGGAAAATTAAACTGTGATAATTTGGAAAAAAATGTCGCGTGGCAAGGTTTGTATAATTACAATCTTACTAATATTCTATAGTTTCTTTTGTTTAGAGACATGTATATTGTTTCATACCTGACGCTTTTTCAAAAACTAAGGTATAAAATTTACGTGTAACATGAAGGTAGTGCCTCAATATTGTCTCACAATCTTATTCAAATTACGCGCTGATCGAAATGATAGCATTGTTGGATTAGTCACTGGCATTAGTAATCAAAATAAAATAGTTATATAAAATATTTTCTTTCACTTTCCCTCTTAAAATTCTTACCTTTTTTACCACATCTGCAGCGACGTATAAACGCTGTACAAAAGTCGTTTAATATATAATCAAACTGAGTCTGCAATATGCATGTCATTTTGTTGTGATTAATGCTTGATAAAAATTTTGACTCTTAGTCTTTAAGTCGTAGGTTCGAGCAGTTCTCAGATTTCGCCCACGTTCTCCCCCAACCCCAATAAATATGAACTCAGCACTGGTAAGTGCAAGAAACGGAATAATCATCAAAATGCTGAATTTGCCAGCAATCCATTCGAAGTTTAAAGCATTCCAATAATGATAAAAAAAACAACTTTAAACAATCTAGCTACCAACGGTGTACAGAACCTTGTCAGACAGGACGTATGTGCTCACTGGCCTGATTAGGTTAAGGATTAAAAGTGATCATATTAAACAAAATCCCTTTATATTTGAACGCCTAAAATAAATTTCCAACCTTAAGTGATGAGCTCTGTTACTAATATGTCTTGCATTTCTAAATCTTTGAAATGCAAAACATTAATGCGCTTTGAAATGATAGTAACAATATTATGTTCCTTCTGCATTTTTTTACCCCCGCACAACAAAGTTTTAAGGGGGGTATACTGGAATCAGCTTGTCCGTCCGTCCGTCCGGCCGTCCGTCCGTCGGTTTTTTCTTGTCCGCCCAATAACTTAAGATTCCTTTGATCAACAGTCTTCATATTTGGCATGGAGGTTAGTCCTCATTAGTAGATGACCCCTATTGATTTTGAGGTCACCAGGTCAAAGGTCAAGGTCACAGTGGCCTTGACTTCAAAAAGCTTGTCCGCCCAATAACTTAAGATTCCTTTGCCCTACAATCTTCATATTTGGCATGGACGTTAGTCATGATTAGTAGATGACCCCTATTGATTTTGAGGTCACCAGGTCAAAGGTCAAGGTCACAGGGGCCTTGACTTCAAAAAGCTTGTCCGCCCAATAACTTAAGATTCCTTTCACCCACAGTCTTCATATTTGGCATGGAGGTTAGTCATGATTAGTAGATGACCCCTATTGATTTTGAGGTCACCAGGTCAAAGGTCAAGGTCACAGGGGCCTTGACTTCAAAAAGCTTGTCCGCCCAATTACTTAAGATTCCTTTGACCCACAGTCTTCATATTTGGAATGGAGGTTAGTCATGATTAGTAGATGACCCCTTTTTCGAGGTCACTGGATCAAAGGTCAAGGTCACAGGGACTTTGACTTCAAAAAGTTTGTCCACCCATTAACTTAAGATTCCTTTGACCCACAGTCTTCATATTTGGCATGGATGTTGATCGTGACCATAAGGTGACCCCTATTGATTTTGAGGTCACTGGGTCAAAGGTCAAGGTCACAGGGACCTTGACAAAAAAAGCTTTTCTTCTCAATTGCTAAAGAATGCCTGTCCGCAGTGTATTGATTTTGACATTTTCACATTTGAAGCATGTAGAATACATAACTTAGCAATGCACTGGCTTAGTAACCTCAGATTTGACAGGGAAGTTGTCCTTGAGCTCTAAATGGCCACTGTTGATTCTGACAAAGTGGTATGCGGGGGTATTAACGCCATGATAGTGGCAGTTCTAGTCAGCTTTGCTGTATGTGGTATGCGGGGTTTTCACGCCATGATAGTGGCAGTTCTAGTCAGCTTTGCTGTATGTTAATAAGTGTTGAAAAGGTAAAAAAAAAAAGAATAACTTTATTGTTCATTAAGCGCATTATTTACACTAGGGTGTTACCTGACAAAAATACATTTCTCTTCCTTATATGACAGAAAGAGGTATTCTAGATCAATGCAAACATTTAAACGATATGCACAATTAAGTATTCAAATTTCAACTATTGAAAGAAAAGAAAAACCCGGAAAAGTTTTCGCCGTCTAGTATTAGAATCAACACTGCGAAAGTTAATATTTGCTTGTGGCATAACAACTATTGTTGATGTTCATTCATTCATTCATTCATTCATTCATTCATTCATTCATTCATTCATTCATTCATTCATTCATTCATTCATTCATTCATTCATTCATTCATTCATTCATTCATTCATTTATTCATTCATTCATTCATTCATTCATTTATCATTCTTTCATTCGTTCGTTCGTTCGTTCTTTCGTTCGTTCATTCATTCATTCATTCATTCATTCATTCATTCATTCATTCATTCATTTATTTATTTTCAGAGCGCGTTTAATCCTGTTAGGGCATCAAATTTGCCGTCTGGTATCTTTCAGCTGAGGGTAAGAATACTTGTTTTATAGTCAAAATTATATCCATGTTTTAAACGCTTAAGTTTGCCTGCTACTAACAATGTGAATACGGTCCCAGTGCAAACCAAAACAAGACATCCCCGAGGTCTGCACTGTCCGCTATTCAGTCAGTAATTATTTTGATTTTCTTTTTTCAAATTATTTAGCGTGGTAAATGTTAAAAAATGATATGATTGTTTAGTTTAATTTACTTTTAAGGATTATATGCACGTTGGCTTTATTCCATGCAAAAGCTTGTAATATTTGCAGTGTAAATGATCGCATATTTTAAATGCATTTGATTTGCTACTATTTTAAGAACAGACACTATGAAAATAAATCGTTCAAGGTGACAAAGCACGTGTCTGGGGTAGCTTAGAAACCCACATGACCTGGATTTTTATTCGATTCTCAATTTATGTATGTTTTTCATCGATAACTTTGCTATTTTTTCCATAATAAAGAATATTTTGGAATAATTATATATAAAGCGTACCCGATCCCCCCAAAGAAAGAATATTTATATATTTTCATATCCCAGGCGCAAATTTGCAAATATTTTGCAAGTATTACGGAAAATATGACAGGATTTTCTATTTTTAGCAACAATATTCAACCCGTTACTAACTGAATAGTGCTGCTCTTGAGAAGAAGCAATTTCTGCCGACAAAAAGCGAAATTGGTTAATTTAGTAGTATTTGCACAACACAACAATTTGCTAGCTCAAATAACAGTTAGCTAGCTCTTATACATGTTTGTAACATTAACGTTTTGCTTAAACTAACACAATTGTATAACACTTTTCAGCAATCCGAGGTATCAGAAGCTGCCAGTCTGAGCTCCAGCAAGCAAAGTAGTATTCCAGAACTATCGAAAGCGGAAGAACTTGCGCTCAAGCGAACAAGTTCTGAATTCGCTCCTATAGGACAAGTTAGTAGCTTAGTTTCATAATTTTAAAACACATGTAATATTAGGAATTTATGTATCAATTCAATGCAAATAGATTTCTCATAGCCTTTTTTTTTTAGAAAAGGTCTGCGGCCATTAGTAATTCATTTATGTCCTACCCATGGTGCTAATAATTTAATACATGGAAAAATCTTTCGTCAGATAAAAATAGTAACTTTGAAATTTTGGACTGTATCCATTTTTAGTCCCCTACCGGTTTAACCGGAGGGGACTTTAGGTTTACCCTCCGTCCGTCTGTCTGTCTGTCCGTCTGTCAGTCTGTCTGTCTGTCCGTCAGTCCGTCCGTCCACAAAACTGGATCCCGCGATAACGCAAAATGTACTGAAAATATTTTAATGAAACTTGATATATGGATAGATGGCAGTATGGAGATTATGCACGTCTTTTTTTTTTCTTCCTATGTTGAAAATTCTGGTTGCTATGGCAACAAATAGCCTGAAAATATGGCAAATTGAACACATAAACTGGATCCCGCGATAACGCAAAAAGTACTGAAAATATTTTTATGAAACTTGATATATGGATAGATGGCAGTATGGAGATTATGCACGTCTTTTTTTTTTCTTCCTATGTTAAAAATTCTGGTTGCTATGGCAACAAATAGCCTGATTTTAAAAATTTTATGAAAAAAATGTTGTCTTTTTTAAATAACTTCTTTATTTCCTAATGTATCTACTTCAAACTTCATATATATGTTTCTTATTATCACTCAACATTTTTGAGAAGGTTAAATACTCTAGCAAGACTATTTCCAGAATTATGTCCCCCTTGAACTTAGATTTTTTTCGAGAAATTGGTATTTTTCACTCCAACTTCTTCATTCATTATAGGATTTACTTTAAAATCCCACATCGTAATAATATGACAAGGTTGTATAAACATAATTTCCTTACTAGGCAGGGAAACTTAACACATTACTGTGATATAGACAAACTTAGAACTCAAAAGATTTAAGTTCATTCATGTCATTCATTCACTGGTAAAATTGACTGGCCAATGGCCCATCAGAAAGTTGCTGGGGTTCTAACCGGTAGGGGACTTATGGATTGCTTGCAATACTATGATAATTGCTTGTTTTCTTCGAAATTTGTAACAAAGGATGATATGTGAAACAGTTTGGTACCAAGACAAGTTTGTGTTCTTGTTTGGTACCAAAACGCTGATACATTCTATGTTGCTATCAAGACACGCTGGTACCAAGACACTTTGGTACCAAGACACTTTGGTACCAAGACAATTTTGTTTACTGCATTTGAATTAGTTGTAGTATGCGTCTTGTCTGGTACCAAGATGTTTGCAAACACTATTGTGATCTTTCATTACGGTAGCATGGTTAAATTTTTGACTTGTTAAACTGGAACAATAATAAAAGAAACTCTATCATACATACGAAGGGCATATTTTGATTAGTGGCAGCAACTCAATTTAACCATGATTTGCACGGGGAAGTACATGTATAATATACCGTCGGAAAGATTATTGATTTTTCTAAACAACATTCTATTTTCGCACGATTTGCACGTGCAATAAAAGAACAGTTTAAAGTGCTTTGTCGGAATGGATTCTTGGGCTGAAAAGTGTGTAGAGGACCAAAGTTAACATTTTGAAGGACTAATCATTTTTCACAGGCATGGCTTATATATATAATTATATAAAATAGATGTACACGAATATATATATATAACGCGCTGCCGTTGCCACTTATTGAAATATAATATGCCCAACGTATTCAAAAATTCTTTTATAAATGACATAATTATAAGGCCGATCTTAGTAAAAAAAATGTAATATTTTAAGTGTATAAAGCTATATATCTGCTGCAAAAATTACTGTTTGAATTTCTCAAAATAACCCTATGAAATAAATTTAGTAAAGCAAATGGTGCATGCCCAAAATAATTGTGAAACGGATAACATTTGAGCATTTGATTCTGTTTTCGAACAAAATACATGTGTGTTGAATATTAACATAGCCATTTTAATAACCAATATAATTTTACTGTTGACAATTTTTATGTAGTATATTTATATAAAAGCAAATATTCCATATTAATATAAAGCTTTATACACTTTGGCTTGTATGAGTTTAGAAACTTAGTGAAACACGTAGTTTATTTTCTCTGTCTCAGATAGACGAGCTTGGGAGCAGTGCTACCTTAGTAATTTATTTTTCTATTATTTTATAATGTACATCATGATACTTGATTATTTATGATACCACCAAAGCATCACGTTTTTTTGTGTCATGGTGTGACCGGAAATACAAACTATCATTTCGTCAACTTCCGGGTGTAGAATATCTTGCATTCTAATACAATATTGAACTTTGTCTAATAAAATGTTTTGGAATGGTATTCACTTGACTTCCTTGTTCATTTCTACAAGATATTCTTTTTTTATGGGCCGGTGAAATATTTTGAGCCGGTAAAATAAATATGATAATTATCATAATTTTAATCACAAGGTTAAACTAAATCATGTATTCATAAAAAAAAAAACTTATTTTTTTCTGTAAAATAATACACATTTTTGCACATTACAATTTAATGAAGACTCTCCTTTAAATCTTGTGTTTTGAAAGAATTTAGAAGAATGTAGTCCCACAAGACAGCAGTGAAAATACGGAAAATATGTTTCACTGCAGTGAGAACAAAAATTGTTCAGAGAAAATATGGAAAATGAAAATACGCATTTTATTTCATCACTATTGTTCAATACTTCATTTATAAGTATATAATACAAGTAGACATTGTTTGCGTCGAAGAAGAAATAGTCAAGTATTAAGGTGTCACACATTCTTGTGTTGTTGTTGTTGTTTGTTTACTGTCTGGCAGTGTGATTTTGAAAAGATGGCATACTTTTTTAATACGAACATTTATTTTTTACTATACATTTTCATTTATCAATCGTGACGCTTTTATTAATTATAAAAACACTGTTTATAAACACGGTTGCTTCAAATACATGTATGCGAATTATAAACATCTATTCAAGTAAAGTAATAGTGCAGTATTTATAAATTTGCTTTGCAATCTTTTGACAGATATTCACCTTATCATCATACAATAAGTGTTTAAAATGTAATTTATGAGTAATCGCTTACATATTTTGCATTTGGACAAAACATTTAGTTGAAATATACATTTTTCCTTACCAGGTTATAGTCTTGTTTAAATTGAATGTTCTTTCTATTTGACAACAGACAGCAATACTGATGTTAATATAAAAGTAAATATTTATAGAAAAGCTAAAAAATGTTGCTAAAATATGACTGAAATAAAAAAAGATATAACAGTGCCTGCACTGTTGTTTTATTGACGGCTCATTTATATTAATTTTTGTCCAACAGCTCATTTAGATACTCATCAGTAATTCAGAATAGTAGTGCTCATTTCGGAATAGAAATTATAAAAAAATACGTGTACGTTGTTACTGAATATACAGTCAAACTCGTGGACAACAGTCACCTACACAATAGACCAAACATGGTCTTTACAGACAAGTGGTTTTTATTATCCGATTCTATGTTTTATAAAATCAATGAACGATGGTTGAAGTAAGGTCTTTATTAACAGGGTGGTCTTTATTCAGGGATGATCTTAAACACAGGTTTGGCTGTATATAGAAATCTACTTTCTGCCTGATGTGTTCGGTTAATGGTATTGTACTCTATTTCTTACTTCTTGGTACATTTGGTCTTTATTTATACCAGGGTGAAAGTGAGTCAGAGACGCGGATGGGGGACAAGAACGCGGATGATTTAATGCACAATTGGGTAATCAAATAGTTTGCTTGCTTAGAAGTTGCTTTATTTGGTAAAGTTGGATTGTTTAGTGGTTGGTTTAAAAATTTGTTCTTTTGTTATTTTTTTAGAATAAAGAAAAATATCTTGACTGTCATTCGTAGACATGCTTATGTACATGTATATTCTCAGATTACAACAATTATTATATCAAAATGTACTCGTTTTCTTTTTTCTTTTTTCATTCTCTCATTTCATAGATTGATTTCAAATAAAGTTGCAACTTGATTAAATACTTTTTAAAGTTCATGAAATTTGAACAATCATGATGACCGGTAATTTTTTCGTTTGCATACAACGTTCTTTCCCCATTGACAGACACAGTCGGTCAATCGTTTTCTTTTCTTTTGATTCTTTTAATGGGTTTGAAATTTTAAATTTATTTTCCTTGGTCATTTTGAGACTGTAATTATTCGTTTTACTAAATATATTCCCATCATTCGTTTCTTTCGCTGTGGGTTTGAATCCCTCCTGAGACATTAGGCTCTTCCGCATGAAGATAATATTAAAAGGTGCGCAGAAGGCGTGCCGTTCTTTTCTGTGACAACGATGGGTTGTATTCATATTTTTATTGATATTTTTAAAGAGACCGTCAGCTGATCTGATGCAAAGTCTTGATCGGGCAAGTGGTCCTCGGCGAACAAGCGAATGGGTAAGTCTAATAAACAGTTATTTTCCATTTGTGCTCAGTTTACATTGTTTTAAAGCTGTCTGCCCCCAGATGAGCCAGAATATTTCAAGATAGTCACACTTAAGAAATATGTTCTAAGATGTTTAGAAAAAAAATCTAGTCAAAATTTACATTTTTTTGCGTTAAAAAACTGATTTTTTCAGTATATATCATCACATTGTTACCGTTTGTCTAACGCAGTAAGTTCTATATATGAATATTTTATTTATTTATTTATTTATTTATTTATTTATTTATTTATTTATTTATTCATTTATTTATTTATTTATTTATTTATTTATTTATTTATTGATATATTTATTTATTTATTTTTATTTATTATTTTTATTTATTTATTTATGTATTTATTTATTTATTTATTTTTATTTTTGTTATTTTATTTTTTTATTATATTTTTTTATTATCATTATTATATATATATATTTCTTTTGTGGGGGGTGTTATTTACATAGATAGCAAGTGACGTTTGCAATGTGGCTAGGATGCAGTTGGTTTTGAACAAATTTCCGTACAATACTATGAAGGTTTGATAGGGAAAAAACAATCAAGTATGTTCGCAAAAAACTCACTTTTCATCAGAAGCCTTCATGTTTAGTATAGTCTTTGATTTTGTTTATATATATAAACAGAAACACGTTTTAAATTTTGACTTATAGGAATGTATTAATGACAATGGGTGATTATTAAAATAGAAATGATAAATATTTTCATTTGTGTAGCGTGAGGCTATTAGGAAGGGGGTGTTGTGGGGAAGTGGGAAGTGTTGGGCTGTCCATCAAGCCACGCCTTGTTCTAATATTATTGTTGTTGGTTTTTGTCAAAAACATAACATGTAAAGTAGCCAACTAGTTTTAACACGGAACACTTTGGATAGAAAAGAAATTTATTGGCATAGAAGTGTAATAATGTAATTGTTTCGCAAATAATTGTTTATATATAACTCTTTTTAAACAGTCGTACTATATATACATGTAATTATCTGTCAGGACTATAACTGTTATACTATAGCATGGATACATGAACGTTTGTTATATTAGTAACTTTAAATCAATTATTCGTTCTTCTTTCTATCTTCATGTTAAGGATGAAGACGAATTAGAGGTGTCACAGCAGTCTTCAAACCCACCTGTCGATATTATACCATCTCATGTTAGGGGAAGCACTCCGGATAGCGTATGTTTCCATTATGTTTAGTTTTTGATTGTTAAATTATTCAGATATTTCAAGTCACATTATGCCTCAGAAATGAAATAAATATTTCATTCTTTATAAAGGGAAAATATGAAATGTCAGTGCATGTTAGAACTTGCACGCTTTTCAGTGAAGACTGAATCATGTGAATTTGAAATTATTTGTCATAAAAGTAGCGGAATGTAAATAAAGTTGATGTAGTAGATCTTTTTATATGGAAGAGCATTAGTTCCAAGTGTGTGTTTATTATTAATAACTCGAAATTTCGACTCACTAACTCCGACTCGTTAAAATATGTGGCATTTTATTATATTTCGTGAAAATATATTCCATATTTCACTCAAACGAAAAAACATCATCTTAATATTTGAGAAGTAATTAAGACTTAAAGATCCTGTAGGTTGTAATTATGGTTGTTACCACTTTTAAGTGAAATTTTATATAATTTTATGTATATAATTATGCTTTTTAAACAATTTCCAAACAATGAAGAATCTGTAATAAATATGAACTGCAACAATTTGTCCACATTACATTGTAATCATTAAAATATATGCAGTCATTTTCAATTGAAAAAATTGACTTAGACTTTATAGAAAATAGATTTCTAATTACCTCCCTTTATTATCATGAAAATGTAAATTCGGTAATATCTTTACAAATAATGCTTTTTGGAACTTACAATGTTGATAAATCTTCATTTGAGCATTACATTTATGATATAAAACAAAAAAAAAAAATAAAAACAATAAAAATAGAAATAAAAAAAATTGAGTCACGGGATCTTTAAGAAGCAACATCTTTAGAAATCAATGCGCATGCGTGCGTAGTGATTTGTAACAGAATGAAATATGCTATCCTTTCTTTCTTTTTCTTTGAACAGGTTGTCAGTTCAGGAAGATTTGTTCTCGGCGGTAGTCATGGAGAACGAAGACCTCTTGATGCCGGACACCTTCAGGACAATGTAGTACATGTAATGTGATATATAAATACAAAATGCTTTCTTTTAGATATAATTATATTAGCATTATTTTGCATAAATAATAATTGGAAATTACCAAAATACAAGGAACTATTGATATAATCTTATTGGTCATGTAATTCCGTAAAATATTATACAATAATGTAACAGTAACACTATTTTGCATGTATAACAATCAGAAATTGTGCAAGAAAATAATGATTTAATCTCATGGTAAAAATATCCGTCTATAAAGTATGCAGTCTGTATAGTTTCTATTCTACACCTTGATTTAACCTTGGGAATCATTTAATTACATGTCTATTGCCTAATAACATTTTTCGCGTCAATCCTTTCCTAAACATAAACGATTTTCTTTATAAATTGCAAATATCAAAGCATTTGTTACAAAACTAATGGAAAGTAAAAAGATTTTAACCACAAATAAGTCTAACACAAGCACGCGTTTCTTTTTGTAATTTCGATCTGGTGATTCTAGTAAATGAATAGGTTAAAATTATTTATTATTGTATTTTGGAGATGAAATTAATACTCCAATTTGATTTATGATTGCATGTCGGAACAAATAATCATATGTTTGTTATTTCATTTCGGGCAACTAATAATTCGATACTTGTTATTGCAATACAGAAACAAATAGTTCCACGTTTGTTTTTGCATTTCGGAATAACACGATGCTTATTATTGCATTTCAGAGAGCGAATAATCCGACTTTTGTTATTGCATTTCGGAATAATAATAAAAAATATGAGTTTTTGCATTTTAATGGACAAACATTCTGATTTTTGTGTCTGCCTTCAGACGAAAGCGATAATCCTACATGTGTTTTGTCTTATAGTAAAATTGATAATGTATATTTTTCATAGAAAAATAGCTCAAGATGTATTATTGTATTTCAGAAGACAAATTATAATCTCCATAAGTCAATGAGGGCACAACTCAGCGAGGTAATACTTTTTTTTAAATAGAAATCATAAGTGTTTACAAAATGCACTTCAGAAACTCATTGCGTCTGTGTTTTTATGTAATACAACGTAGTATTTTTTATTATGGAACGTTGTATGCCATTTTTATTTAATAAAAACTTTGCATTGCATTACTTTCCTAGCGTCACTAGTTTTTTGTTGTTGTTTGTTTTCTAGTTTGACGATGCCAGGCCAAGCACATCGACGGCTGATATTGAAGTTGAGGTGAATACGT